>NC_089877.1:10827500-11127500 GCF_040182565.1 Anser cygnoides | reverse complement strand
AGCACTACATTTAAACATCTTTTAAAGACCTCTAGGGCTGGTGACTCAACCACTTCACTGGGCACCCCATTTTATTACAGAGTTCTGAGACCCACAATCAGGTAGCTAGCTATTCAGGGGCCTAAAGTCAAAAGGCACTGCTAGATTTTCATTGAACTTGTCCACTTCATGCATAAAGATCTTACACTAGTCCCTAATGTCAATACAAGGTTTGACTTCATTTGGTGGCATTATACCATATTTAACCTACTATTGGCCCTTGCAGTTAAAGTATATTTAAGGACATTTTGAAGACAAGAGGGACCACCTACTGACACTCAAATCATCTTTGTTTTTGCATAAAACAGGACAGATAAGTGTCCCTTATGCTAATTTCTGGATAAGGGAGAAATGTATATTTTCAAAAAGGTCACTGATTTGTTGACGATCAGAAGTCACTAGAAAACCACCAATCTTTGAATAAGGTCTTTAATAGTTTTTGGTTGGTTGGTTGGTTGGCTGTTTTTTAAATTTATATACTCATTTACAAATGTGAGCATAATTTCTAAATGAGTTTGGTTAGAAATGAATGTCTAGCCATTAGACTGTGTTGCACTTGCAGTCAGCTTAAGCCTTCTCCCAATGTAACACACAGATGTGATAAAGTACCTTTAAAATTCTCTTTGGTAGAAAGGCTGCGCTTCTTTAGGATGCAAAAGAACATTTGCATCCTTCTGGACAACAGAACTGGACATAACAACCCCAAAGTAATTTCACTAAGGCCATATGTACAGGTAATATCACTTTCTAATTCCCAAAGGAAAATTCCTTCTCCATAAACCCTCTGAACACATTAGTTCTCATAGCCAGAGCTCTGCACAGGAAGTTCACAGTTTGATTATCCATTATGACCAGAAAGTCATTTCTAGAGGCAACATTGTTCTGAACATAGTTCCTTCAGCCTGACAATTTGACATACATTCACCATCTCTAGATGCATAATGTTGTATTTGGTTATATTAAAGTTGAAGCTGGACTTATTTGATGAGGAAACCAAGATGTTCAGGTAATTGGCTTGTCCCTTAGTGGATGGAATTTGAAACTTTACATTCCCTCTGCAGGATCTGTAGTCTTTTTCTGTAAAGAAAAGACTTTATCCTCCAGTGCTCCCTACTTCACAATTCTCACCAGCACGACATTCTTAGAAAAGTATAATGAGAGGGAAAAAGATTGCAACTTCATATAGTGATGTATTTCACCCTTTATTTTGTCAGTTATCAATCTGCGTCCCGCCATTTCATCTCCCTGGTGCTAAAGCCACCCACTATGGATGTATGAGCCATGCTGCACAGATCTAGAACGTGCATTCACTGCACTGCCCCATCAGTCTTCCCTTCTTTCTTTCCGTAAGCAATCCAGAAGAAAAACAGACTCAGTATTGTGCTTTGCTGCATTCTTTCTAACATGTTGCGTGTTACAGACTGACAAGAAAGATTATAAATAGAACTGAGCTTCTTTCTCATTACAGTGATTGTAATGAGAATGATAAATGGGTTCAAATAAAACCATTCAGGCTCCAGTGATAAGATTGCTATCTCTTCCAATGCTGTATCTAACCCAATTTCATGATGTCATTCATCATGATGTCATGATGTCCCCGAAATGTAATGGAATTTATGGCAATTTAAAGGATCAGTCCTAGTATATTTTATATATGCTGTGTTTTCTCTGGCACAGGAAAACTCCTTTCACTTGATCTTCATTATGACTCTGCTTTCAGGTATCTCTGCTCACAAATGATAAAATAGGTAGCTACAGATTAACACGTACATTGATCTGTGCAAACATAAGACACTTGCCTCTTGGTTGTTGCGTACTCCTAAAAGATCAGAGATCTTCTGTTACGACTTGTACTGATTTGAGTAATATAATTAAACAACACCCAGGAGAAAGAGGAATAAAGAAAGAAACTCATTTGTTTTTCAGATTATTTTTTTTCCAAAAAAAGACTGCCAAACTCACTACCTCAGTATAACAATCACCAACACAAAGCTTATACGTGAAAAATAGGTAAATCACTATGAAACTTTCTCATAAATATTTTCTAACAAAAGGTTAGAGAGAGGTGGAAGTTTGTGAGTTACATTATTAGTACAGAGAAGGCATACGTCAAGGTGAAAGAACAGAGGGCTTAAATTTCAGCAATGACAAAGTCAAGGCAAGGATTTCTGCCGCAATCACATTAAAAGCTATTGTTTCCTTCCATCATCATCCTAGAAATCATGTGTGTTGCTTCATGTTTTTTCCTGGTCCCATGTAAGAAAAGAGGTATATTAGGTCTGCAAAACTAAGCTGTCATCTCCTAACAGCTTGAGTACTTGTATGTCTTTGTGAATTGTTGGTTATCATCCGTTTTGATGTATCTGATGTTTTCATTCATATTTCTTTATGCAAAGGTTAATCTGAGAACATATAAACAGTCTGAAAAGTCACAAAATGCATCTTTTTTTTACACCTCTTTTTGGGACCCTGATTTTTGATTTTCTCTGAAACAGGTGAGCTATGCAACGCTGCAGCCATAATGCTGCTTCAGTGAGAGTTTCAAACAACATCCTTGTGTTTTTGGTAAATGCCAGAAATTGTACCAAAATCAGAGACAGCCTTACCGATTTTCATTGAAACTAGCAATGAATAAATATCAGTGCCATACAGAGCCATCTTTCACCTAAAATACTCATGTCATTGCTAAAGTCTAATAT
Organism: Anser cygnoides; assembly: GCF_040182565.1. Classification (NCBI taxonomy): domain Eukaryota; kingdom Metazoa; phylum Chordata; class Aves; order Anseriformes; family Anatidae; genus Anser; species Anser cygnoides. Next base: position 11,124,762 of record NC_089877.1, on the reverse strand, counting down.
GGGAGATAGAACACCTCTTTTTCCCTCTCCTCCTTTCTTCCTGTGTCTCATTTTCAGGCTTACACTTACCTAGTGATAATCTGATTGTTTTAAGGTGATATAAGTATATTGTTTCTTGTGTATACAAGGAGACTGGAGGAGAAAGTAGACTTCTCTGGACTTAGCATATTATGCACTGCTACCTATTATTAGAGACAATTAGACTCAATAATACAGTTGTCCCTTTAGTACTGTATTCTTATAGCTCTAAAACTTTGAGTTAATTGTTGGATCTTAATTCTTATGCTAGTAACTTTTTCCAGCAATACTACAGCTCTGTGTACTTAAAACTTGACATGACTTTTCCACACAGGAAATTTTGTTCTTTTGCCTTCTTCTTCTGTTAAGTTTGTCAGTCTCATTAGCCAGTGCACAGAAAGATATACAGTTAATATATACCACTTTCGATGACTTTGTGGACTAAATACTCATTGAGTTTTTACAGAAACATAATCCTGAATGTTTATCACAATATTTACACAGCTTTTTGTTCTTCGCAGAATGATGAAGCCTGTATTGTGCAATGATATTGGGATGAGATTCTCCCCTGCTGACTTAACTAAATATAAAATAAGGAAATAAACAATATTAACAAAAACCTCTGATTTGGGCCTTCATTAAGCACTAGGTTTTCAAAAGCACTCGCTTTACGTCAAAAATGTCAGAGCTTTTTTCATTACGGCTGAAATTATGGAACGAAAATAACTCCTCTTCTCTGCACTCCAGGAAGGCCCTCAATCACCTCTTCATTCCAGAGATGGCTAATAATTCCTGCATGTATCGTGTGCATGCATGAAAGTGCTTCAAGACGAAAAGTGCTGTATAAATGTAAGCTACTATTAATTACGGTACTCAAAGGAACATTCAGAGAGCTTAGTTTTCAAACTGAGCCTACATTAACGTTTCTGTATGTTCTAAAGTTCATTTTCTCCATGCCTCTTAATTTGCCACTCTGTCATCAGAGAAATAGAAATTCACTATTCCTACACACCTCTAAACACAGATATATTCTCCCTGCTGATTCAACTGCAACAATTGACTAATATGTATTATTTCTGGTGCTCAGCTGAGGCTATTGTGAGGCAAAGACTCAGAAAGAAAGATGAGATTTTTTTTTTTTATATATACATAATATATATATTTTACCACATATGAGCAAGAACACTGAGAAGGGATATCAAGAGTGAAGTGGCTATGCAGCGATTTTCTTCAAATTTCCAAGAGATTACCATAAAATGTGGCAATTAAAAGAGAGGCAGAAGATGATAAGGATTATAATCAAACTTGTTCTTCTAGAGGATCTTCAAACCAGTGATCTCAAAGCACTTCATTAAACAATCAAATCTTACTTGACCTAAGTCTGCTAAGGAACAAAAAGGTATTTTTGTCCATCACTGGGATGACCACCTGGTAAATAAACACACACAAAAAACCCACAACTGGAGAATAAAGAATACGAATAAGTCAATCTTTAAACAAGATTAGGGCAAGAAGTCCTCAGCAGGATTCAACTGGCCAAGGCAGTAGCCCTAACATCCCAAGTGCTGCAGTAAGTGCCATGGGACTTTTGCCCCATAGTAGCATTAGGCTTTTTGAATGCAGGTTAATATAGAACAGATTAGTTTCTATGATCAGTGGTAGGAAAGTGATTTTGACTGCCAAATATTTTTGACGGTCATAACATATCAGTAACCTCATTATTTGATAATCTGTGTCTCCCTTCAGCTTTTTGAGTTCTCCCTTTGCGTGCAACCATTATTACTTACCAAAATTAGCTTTATTACACACATTTTGTATGGAGCTGTCCTTTAAAATCTTTATAGATAAAGCTGAAGAACTAGTTTTATTAACTTGAGCATCTTGCTAGAAGCATGTGACAGCTACAATCTTTTGTATGACCGAGAGTCCCGCTGAGATGTACGCCTCTTCCATCCCAAACTTCCCTTTGCTAGGAAACCTGCTCAGTATGGACCTTTCATATCACAAACAGTGAGCGGCTGTCAGAATGTTTTCTACAAGGTCTTGTTCCCTTTTTGATCTGGGCCAAGTGAAAATTACATCAGGTTAGGCGGCTTTCAGACTGGGCAGATAGATTTTTTCACATGCTGAGGCAAGAGGCAATCCTGTCTACGACTGAATGATTACATTAATACTTCAGAGATTGAAGCTGCATTGTTAATGTGCATCACAGTACTAGCAACCCAGGCGCTATAAATACTCAAAATCTGTAACTCTGCAGGATCGGTAAGCACACCATTCTCCCCGAGATCAGATACAAGCACTAGATGTGGGTAGGACAGACTGCCAGGAAGCAGCTCTAGAGTTCTCTTTGCAGGGTTCCATCTTTAAAGTGGAAGGCATCGCTTTCACTCTTTTACACTTCTCCATAGGAAGGTGACACATGCAAATGCTAGGAAACTAGGGTTTCCTTCTTGATGCATATCCAAACACAAAGGCAAAGAATGGAAAAGTATTTCCTATCTCATACCAGCTCACTGGAATCTCATTGTCTTCCTTGCTGGGGCTGTTACAGTGACTTAATTGTTTTCTGTTATTTTTCCTCTGCTGTCTTACACGTTATACTTGGGTTTGGGTGGATGGATATTTCATTGCTAGGAGGTAATTCAGAACTGGAGATTTTAAACCAAATGCTGACATTGTCTGTAGGACAAGCTTCTCGACCAAACCCTGCCCAACAGTCATACGTCTGCCTCATTTTCATCTCTTCAGAAGTCAAGCCTGCCCAAGCCCCATCCTGGCTCTGACAGCACGTTCCTGTTCTTTAAGCACACAGCATCAAAATTGCATGGCACAGCGGAAAAGAACTGAAAAGAGTCATCAGCCATGCTTTACCAAATGCCTAATCTAAGCTGTTGTTGTTTTCTTGTTGTTTGTTGTTTTTGTTCCTAATTTTCACTTGATGCAAATGAAAAAAATGGATATGTAGTTGCTAGCCTTCAAATTCCTTTATTTCACATTACAAGATGCAACAGCAAGATTATTGACTCAAAATTATTTCTTAATTGGATGAAAAATAGTTGACTTCTCAAAGTATAAGCCAATGTTCAGAAAATGCCTTTCCTGAACACTTATGTTAAGAATAAATGATTTCCCAGCAGCTTTGTTTGTGGCAAACGAAAAAATTTATTACCACTGTCAATTGTCACTCATCCAGAGAGATTTACAGGGACAATCCATTTTGCAGCCCAAAATAGCAGAACTTTTAATTCACTGGGTAACAGTCTATGCTTTTATAGCCAGAGTATGCATTTCATTTCTCCCCCTTTGGCCAATATTGATGTAGCAAGACAATCACCTTGTTATCTTCTGTAAATCTAGTCTCACACAAAATTACAATTTAGAAATCTACAACATTCTCTAGATAAAAAGCTTCTGCAATTCAGGACATTGTCCGTCCCTCTTAACAGTCAGAGAATGTCATGTTCTCATTTAATCTAAGTACCATGGATGATTCAGATTCAGTTCTGATTAGAGCTGTGGATTGGAAGCTGCAGATAAAGACTAAAAGATGGATGTTAAAATTGGATTTTACTATGTGCATAGTTTGGGTGGGCACAGATGTGTTAAATAACTTAGCAAATGTCTGACAGTCTGACACCTGTAGTCCAGAAGAACTCCCAAGACATTTTTCTACTCTAATTGTTAAGCAAGTCTTACCCAAACATGAACTATACTACACGTAAAGACCCCAATAGGTGACTTTTTGTTGTTCTACCAGTAACTGCTACATTAAGGGATATAAATTCCATTATACTGGCATTCCCAGCTTTAATTTGCACAGGATTAGTTTGTTTTTTCTTCTTAGAACTCTAAGATGTTATGGTGCTTTAATGAGTAACTAAAAGAGATCCAGACTCGGTAAGCCTCTGACAGATGTTGTTTAATATCATCAACTTTCTTGGTCTTTTCAGAGACTAGACAACTGGGTTATATTTTGTAGTCTGGTATGTGATTTTTATTAGAATTTAACTATTTCATTAGCTCATCATATGAAGATGCTATGTTGATGGCTGCTGTTCCTGCTTAATTGTTGCTGATTATTTTTTCCCTCCCCTTGCATGTCCACAAGCATAGCTACACTGTGTATCCTGTGCATCACCTGTGTTTACTTTCAATGAGATAACAAGGCTTGCCAAACAGTGACATTCTGTAACTGACAAGATGTCAGCCAGTAAGTTTTTGCTGCTGTATACACTTTGATAACATGATGCCCTTCCTTTGGATATATTGATTATATTCACTTCTTCTTCATTTACATTAGTGTACTGTTGTTTGTGAAGAAATAGGACTAATTTCATTTTCTGATAGCGTAAGCACTACTTTCAGTTCTATCTCAGAAAAATATGCCTATAAGTCTGGGGAGGAAGTGTGGCAGACACAGAATAAGAGAAACATGATAAAGCCGAGCACACCAAGGTGGCACAGATGAAAAGACGTACCTAGATACTAGATATCCTATTCTAATATTTTTACCAGAACCCTAGTTTTTTTCTTTTTTTCCTGCAGGAAATCAAAAATAATAATAATAATAAAAAGGGGATTTTGAGATTGCTTTAGGAAAATGAAAACAGTGTAGATATCTATCATTCTCTTCCTTCCTGGCAGAGCAACCAAACATTATGTACCTACTTAGAGTAACTCATGTAAATCACACAGTCCTCCAAATAGGACAGAAAATTGATCCTCGAGCTTCAGCTAAAAAGCACACTTCAGATACTAGCACCAGCTGTCTATGTGTTGACTTTATTGGCTCCTACAACTATCAGCATTATGGAATATTTCCAGGTAACTTGTTTGTAGCCAGTAAGGCAAGGTTACCTACAAGAAAAAATGTTCTGTAATGCTATTACCTTTGCTGCCTACCTGTCTGCAGATTCCTTGCTAATAACCTGGTAAAGCTCCCTTTCTGGAAGTATCACCTCCCTACCATACAAGCCTCTCACAGATTTTCTTCTTAGAAGAAGTTCATTGCCTTTTTTATTCCTTCTGAACGGTGGGAAAAAAAAAATCTCAAATAATATTGAAAAGTTTGGTTTTGGTTTTTTTTTTTTTGAAAAATGATCGTGCCCTTGTTTATCCACCTTAAAAAAAAAAAAAAAGAAGACCCACAGATCTTTGATTACTTGTAACTCATTTAACATATTTTTGTTTTACTAGTTTTAGTGGGGTGCCTTATTTATAAATTTGTTTATTAAAGCTCAGTGGTAGCTCTCTAGCCTGTTTTTGTAATAACTGCAGCTGACTCAAAGTGATACTTTATAAGGTTCAACAAGAGGACACTTCCCAGAATCCAATCAGGTTTTCTCATTAATCAAACTGCTTGAGTGCTGGATGTTTCCTGTTCCCTAATCACATGTGTAAATGCTGCTAGCTCCAACCACTTCTTTTGAAGTGGACTGAAAACATCATATTTAACCATGTATTTTTTTACAGGGTTTAAATACAATTTCATGGAAAGAGTGAATGATTTTCCTGTTCCTATTTCTTTCTCTTCTCCATGTTATGTGAGGTTGTCATATAGCCATGTCTTTACATACCTCAGTTCACAGTGCTTTTTTCCCCCACCAAGTGCTCTCTCTTTCCTATTTCCACATTTTGCTGCCATCTGTTATTTTCCTTCCTTCCTTCCTTCCTTCCTTCCTTCCTTCCTTCCTTCCTTCCTTCCTTCCTTCCTTCCTTCCTTCCTTCCTTCCTTCCTTCTTTCCTTCCTTCCTTCACCCCAGGTTTCTTCAACAGAGACAAGGGGAAAGAGGATCTAAGCTCAGCGTAAGGCTATTCCTCTGTTTACAAGTTGTACAAGTCAACAGGAACTTATGGGCAGAGCAAAATAGCTGTTGCTGGAGAACTGGTATCCACACTATACAAGTTTCATGAGTTTTACTTCAGAGTAACTACAATGAAAACCCATTAATAACCAGAGTCCATTAGGTGCAATTCTTGAATACACCTACCACTTCAGTTTCATTGGAAAGGAAACAAGTCTGTATATTCCGAGACCACCCCAATATACAAAACAGCATAGTAAAAGAAGAGATTATTGATTCGCTTTAAAAACAGACTCCCAAGCTAAGTTGTTCAGGTAGACATACCCTAAGTCACCAAAACCAAAGTAATTCAAGTCCTGAAGTTACAATTTTCACACAGTCAACTTCATCAAAAAACACAGTTAAAGGCTGTTGGACCTCAGTTATTGAATAATGGCATAGAGCTTTTATCTAATGCAGCAAGAAGAAATGAAGTGTACGTGCTCACTTCCATAGAAGTTGAACTGAATTCAAGATTCAGAGGACCAAAACAAATGTAGACTAGAAGATAGGTCAGTCAGCTAGGAAGAAAATCAGAAGGCTTGCATTTTGTTCCCACAACTGCTTATATATTTTAGCCCAGTCACTGGCTAAAGAAAGCAGAAACCAGAGTGTGAGCAAGTTCCAAACAGAGGTAAAGTATACAGTTCCCTGTCTGACAGAGAGTAGTGAACTGGATGTCAGGCTTGAAGCAATCCTTGCAACTGAAGGACACTTACACTTGCCGCTCAGAGACTGAAGGCAGAATTTGGGCTGCTTTGCACATTGCTTTTGGCCTGCAGCAGAGCAAGGCAGGTATTCCACACAATCACCTCTCTCTTCAATTTCTCCAAATAAGTACATGTTCAAAAACCTCAGGAATGCTGCACTTCAGAAAGTAAGTACTTCTAGGGTTTTAAAGGTACTGCAAAATGAGCTATATAGATTGCTTCCTAGACCTGGGTATCTACATTCCTCCGTGTCCTACAGATAAAAAAAAAAAAAAAAAGAAAAAAAGTAGGGACCGAGGCACCTACTCTGACAAGTATCATCACTGCTGAAACATCATCCTTCACATTCCCCCCTTCTTCTTTTTCTCAGTGGCATTGAGAAGCCATCAATTTCTCATATCCTTTGCTTTTGGCTTTGTTTAAAGCTAAAAGGCCCTGTGACTCAAGAGATGCTTATGTCTGTCTCATCCTGAGTCATAAGGGTGAACAGTAAATTGGAGAGAAGCTAGCAAATAAGAGAGGTCTCGATTTTAGCTTTAATTTTAAAAGAACTGACTCTTCTACTAATGGGGCTTATTAAATAGCAAGGGATCCTTAAAAACACGAGGAAGTAAAATTTTTATGATTACTCTTTTGAATGGCAAATATTTTTCTTCGGGGTAAAGTGCTGGACTGGTAACACGTCACAATTTATTACAGTAAAACAAACACAAATATGGACTTGAGAAGAATTCATTGTCACAAGTCTTTGAAAAGGATCGCTTGCACTCAGGGAATGTTTCTGTTTGTTGGTTTAAAAGGCCTTTTAATCTGCATCCAATTTTGTCCTAAATATTAAAGCAGTCTTTTCACAAAATGTAGTGTGATGCAAGACATACACATAATTTTACCCTGGCTCAGGCTTTGAGTTAGCTGCTAGCAGTAATGGAATAAGGAGCTGCCGTGTGCTGTGCCATTTCAGACTGAAAGCAGTTACTCTTCGGGTTCTCTGTGGTCAGTGTCACTGGAGTTGGAGTCTCTCCTCTCATACAGGTGAAAATCCTGTGAAGAATCACACTATCTGTCCTGGCTTCACACTTTCCCCTGGCCACCCGATGGTGGCTACTGTTAGAGATACTGCACTAGATGTATCTGACAACGGATGCTGTTACGGTTTTTGTGTTTTTCTGAAGTTTTAACAGATCATAACTACCTCACACTGTCACAGGACCCCTTAAGTTGCACCTTCAGCTGAGCTCAGTGGAAAGGCCAAAGCCTGATATTCTTTCCACCATAAGCAATGCAATTGTTCTTGTTGCATTAGGTTTTAACACAGAAACTTATAGAACAAAGAACCTGAAGTGTTTTGTCCTTCTCCAAGGTTATCTTTTGGATCAGACTGAGTCTTTTCCGAGGACAATAATCTCCTTCTAACTACCCAAAGGGAATGGCAGAAAAGTGGTGCTAGTTGTGTGAACAGGGACTCCTCATGTAACAACATCCTTCCTGAGAAACCAGCAGAGAGATCAGCACAAAGCTTCTGTGTCAGCTGAACTACCATAAGACATTGTCAGGCAAAAAACTTGCAGGAATATATATACACGCGCTGTGTAAGAAGAAAACATACTTAACCAAACCTTATCCCTACGTCTACATACAGAAATGATATTGCTATCAAAGAGAGTTACACATATAGATCCAAAGGCAGAATAAAGATGCTAGCTAGCATTTCACTGTAGAGCTGTAATTATTCACATTGTTTTTTTTTGCAAAGTACTTGCAGGTTAACTGTAAAAGTGTGTAGTGAGTAGGGTAAATTCTACCTTCTGTCTGGAACGATTCCAGGCTCAGATGCTTCCTGGTGAGTACATAAACAAGTTTGTCAATCAGTGAAACTATGACGTGCTATTGAAATACCATTTCAGAGTCTTGTGGACAGCACACGGAAAAAATGCTATTGGTTATTTTATTTAGTGTTCGATTTTCTTTTGTTATGGAGTAGTTATTTTGTATTTCCTCCCAGTTAGAGGGAAAGGTTCACACAAAGTCTAATCTTTGTCTAAATTACGTTATCTACAAGTTCTCAGGCTTTTTTTTTTTGCTGTTTATGATGTTAATTGCAAATGTCAAGGATCCAAGGCTCTGGCATTCATCAGAGTCAGCACACAAGAGACTGGTTTCTGAACTCAGCTGAACAGCAGAAATCCAAAGGCACACTACTACCTGTCTCCAAAGCAAAACTTTCCCATATAAGAAATCATCAGCCTTTGTTCAACAGTCTTTGCCAAAATCTCTTAATCTGGCACTCAGAATGATCAGTTGGTTGAAACTACTATAACTCCAGCGGCATACAAAAAATATCAGCTGGGGCTTAGAGTAAATCTTGGTCCTAATGAAGTTAATGGCAGAATTCCCACTGATCACAATGGGACCTGAGACAGAATGCAACAGCTGCATATAAACCAGGGCAGACTGGTAACAGCCTTTCAGCTCATTGTACTTCCTTGGAAACACACAGAGGCTTTCATAAGTCCTTTTGTCCACTCCAGCACCTCAAAGGAGATTTAAAATTACCTCGAGGCTAACGCTGAGCAGTACAGATGCAACTGATTTTTAGTTCTCTGCTGTGTAAGAAAAATAAAAATGAAATGTTGTCTCAAGACTACCTCAGATGAATATTTCATGAACTTTCCAGACAATTAAAATTCTAAAAATTACTAATTGGGCAAACATCTGTACGATTTAAAATGTTTTGCAATGCTGTTTAAAAATAAGGAAAAGCATTCTGTTTATTCAGTTAAACAAAATAAGTAATTTTGATTCTAAAACCTAGTAAAGGATTTCTTATAAAAGATTTCACTTCAATTTTGATGTGAGCTACCTGGAACAATGCTTACAAAAGCTGAGGAAACTTCCTTTCCCCAACAGTTCTGGCCAAAAATCCTAGCTCATTTGTTGAAAATTTGACCTTCAGATGGCATGAGGTTGGCAGGATGGGTCACAAGCTACTTCTGGACTCCTTCCTAAAGTAAGTGCCTTGTGGTGATCTAAAAACATGTCAAGACAGAAGAGAACTGGGCTTAGTGACCCCAGCTGACAGACTAGTCCTCGTGTTGTGTGGTTACTGTACTGAGGGAGGGGCAGCTCAGGACTCCTGCAACAAAACAGAGACTGAAAATGGACTTTGCTTCAACCGGGTTTGTTAAATGTTTACTCCTCCATTGCACTTGCATAGTCAGCGTTCAGAATATCTTCCTTGTCCTTTGACTTCTCTGCTAGCAAACTACTTTAGTACCTCTGTACTGAGCTATACCACTTTGTAGGGTTACCTAATTATACCTACAAAAATGCATTTTATCTTCCCCTTTTACTACTGTATCTTTGTCTTTATAGCCTGTATCACAGGTGTTTATCCAGCAAGAAGAACAAGGTCAGGGTCTTCTAGTTCTCTTTAAAGAGGGTAACAAAAAGCTATTCTGTTTTTTCTTGATTTAATTATCTATTTTGTGAGGAAAGCTCTCACACAGGTTCTATTACTGTTATTTTGCTTCAGTTGCTACTTGGGGCCATTGTATTGTCTGCTTCAGATATGCCTCCAGGCAGTTTTGGCCTGCTGAGATCTTTTTTTGACACCCTGAGAACTACTGATGGGTTTTCATACCCCTGCGGCAATGCAACCTGTCTCCTTGGCAGCTAAAAATGACGCTGCACTGGTTGGACTGCTCTCCGGCATGGTTCATGTATTCTTTTCTTGGCACGTAATTTTCAACAGGTGTAATCATGCTCTAAGAGGCCCATGGTAGCAGGCTGTACTACAGTAATTGCTTAAAGGAGCTGCTCTTTTAGAAGAAATGATGCTTGCATTGTCATGCTGGCTGCTGATCATTGCCTGGCACCTCTGCCCTCAAGGCAAGAGTCCAAACAACTTGTGAGAAGGCACTCTGCCATCACAGCAGATGGACACGAGCATAAGCAGCTTAGGGACTATGTCTGCACATCAAGCATAGGCATTGAAGGCACGATTCCTAGCCAAGAATACTGCAACTGCTGTTTATCTTCTGCTTACCAACCAAGAGTTGTTTATCTTTTGCTTACCAACCAAGAGTTCAGGGAATATGTCATTGCTAATTAAGACCTGGGCTGGCCTCAGTTTCAAAGTATAAAATATGACTGTGCAAAACTAGTGTCTGTCTGGCTTGAGTCAGGCAGCAAGTCCTAACAGGGGACGTGGGAGTTACGGGGGTGAAATCTGCACTGGAGCTGATCAAAATGGTCTGTGCAGAAAACGACGCCCCAGAATATTGCCATTTCATCAGATTTGAGAAGAGTTAGGGAAGGGTGAACAGGGATACCACTGTTATTATGGGGGTGAATTTATTTTTGCTTAAAAGAAAAACTTGGCATATAAAGGTATGTAGTTGAAATGGGTTAAAATTTAGACCCAGTATAAGAAAAAATCCTGATTGTAAATTGCATGAATTTATAGAATAACCTCTGAAAGGAAGATTAAAAGCACTTGTGTTTGGCAATTATAATATCTGAAAAGAAACACTTCCTCCAAATAGGACGACAATATTGCATTCACTAGGAGAAAACCCAGATGATATAATGGATATTTTCGTCTCTCAGTTCCATGAGTCAGATAAGATGCCACCTGAGGTGCAGTGGGACTGCAAGTCCTAGAACACTTTTGAAAGACTGAGCTAGAGTGAAGTAGTTCAGAGGCCTTGTCCTTGTATGCAGAAGATAAAAAGCAGTCAGCCAACACATTATCTAGATCATGACGTGACACGCTTCTGCCAGTTACAGGCAACCACAATATCAGATGACAAGATCAACGACATGCTGAAAATATAATGGAAATGTTTTAAAAGAGGTTTTTGATCTTCCAATGTTATCTGAGTTTCAAGCCAAATATTCAGGAAGTATCGTAAAATCTTGCACCCCCTTTACCATTTTAGTATTAAAAATGGTTAGTTACCCTAATTACTATGAAAAAGGAAAGAGGTCAAGTAGTTGTTTTTCTGATAAAATGGAAATTATAAATAGATATAAGGAAAGTAAGTGATTAAAAACCACAAAACTAAAACAAAGTGTTTCACTGCATGATACTTTAATGGATGCTTGAAACACAGCACCCTAATAGAAAAGGCTGGCCACAGAATTGAAAGCTCAAAGATCAACAAGTCAGGACCTAGACACAGCATATTCCTGAGATGATAATCTCTCAGTTAGGACACTGATCCCACACTGTGACTAACAGGAATAAGTATTTTACATTATTTTATGTATTTTTATTTATGCCAATGCAGCTATCTTCATCAAGCCAAGTTTGAAAGCCTCTATGCTTTTGTGGCAACTGGGATGCAAGAAACTCAAATATTCTCCAAATCTACATAAACACGAATATTCGGACAGCAAAGTTTCTGCATGTTGTATGCTTCCTATAATGCATGCCAATACTAAGCTTGAAACATCTAGCTTCCTTTCCCAGTGCCCTTCATTTACTGCTCTCCATTAGAGAAAAAAACCTACAAGGGAGCAAAGCTAAAGGAAAAGCACAGCACGCATAAGCAGGCGCCGCATGTTCAAACACCCTTCTCTAATGACAGGAGATAAATTTCATCACTTCAGACTATTCTCCAGCTCTATGCAAAAAGACAGACAGTATTCAAATGTCTTCACCAAAATGCCTTTACACAGTTCTACGAGTTTTCAAAAACAATATATTCCTGACTGCTACTTGCATTATCACTGTATTTGTATCTATATCAATATTTGAATTTATATTTTTTACTTCTATGAGAGGACCTTCATAAATAAGAAGAAAATTTATCAGAAATTTTTTTGGTAGTATCACAAAATGTTGCAAGGCCATCACATCCCCTTGCATCATTTCACGTGATAATGCAGATATTTTGGGATACAAAGTAAATTAGAAGAAATGTGTAGTTCTACCCTTCACTGTCTGTTACTGTTGACTTTTTCCTACCATGAATATTTAAAGTCTAACTCAAAATACAGTGAAATTAAAATTTGCTCAGTGAAATAACTTCTTATTTATCACTCGTAAGTCACTCCATTTTCATCTGAATATCCTGTATGCCAGTTGGATTAGTGCAATGCATCTTCTCATACCACTTTGCAGTGCAGCCAGAACCCCTTAAAATACCAACAAAGTCAATTAAATGGATATTCTCTGCTTACGTACAAAATGTAGGTCAGCTATCAAGTTGAAGATGATGCATTAGCCTTATTCTCTCCACTAGTTGGCAGACTATCCAGTCTGGGGAGAGTTGATTTGGAAGAAACGTAGAAAAAGATTGCTTTCTGTCACATAACACAAGTACGAGGTAGCATTATGGGGTTTTGTAACGAATTTTCTCGAAGATGAGCTCTGAGCAGCATTTGAAAAGTATTAGGGAAAACAAAAACTTGAAGAAAGTAACCAGCAGTTGAACAGCAACCAGCTCTAGATGGCACAGACAATGAAAATGTCTATTACCAAAGTAGTACTGTTTGCTTTTTTTTCCTGTTTTATCTTTAGCCCCTTTTTTTTTTTTTTTTTCTCCCCTCTTCCATGGCATCAAACCCAAGGCTAACAAGGAGAGGAAGCACCTGCAAGTCAGGCATTCTGCAGTCAGACTTGCCCTCACAAGCGTCTGGATCTCTGAAAAGTCTCCAGATACTTGCCTAAGGGGCCACAGCTGCACAAGCAGTGCACAATGATGGCGACGTACCTCAAAGAAGCTTAAAATACATACATGGTACTAAGGCTAGACACTAGTGTTGTGGTTGTTCTCAAGGTAATTCAGTCCTTCTTCCTGTCTCCTGCTTCTTGTTTTCTTGCGAAATGTTCAGTTTTCAAATGCTCTTGAAAATTATCCACCCTCTCACAAATTCACATACTTCCTCTCTGAGGCTTGCTCCAACTATTCACCTCATCTTCCATTTCACCAGCCCTCTTCTAGTGTAACCATCCAGACCACATATTTCTATCTTGCATAAAAATCCTTGTACCTCCAAGCTTCAGCAAAGCAGGTTTTGCACACCAGCTCTCATCTGGGACTCTCATTGCCTACCTGGAAATCAAGAGAGCTAAACTCCTGCCAAACTTGCACTACGGAGGATTTGTACGGCCTTCCATCACTAACCTCAGGCCTTGTGTCCCCATTCACAGAGACTTTGGAAAATTGCCTTTTTCTTGTGTAAACTGTTTTCTCACTGTCCATCTCCATCACTGTGATGCTCACATGTTTTTGTGAGCAGAGATCTGCCAGCAGCACTGGTGCAGCCAGTGCAAGGCCAGGCAGACTGGAGAGGAGTAAGAGAGGTTGCCTGTCCTCACCCAGCTACTGCCACAAGGAGGGAGCACGCTGGAGCCTTGGGTCCTCTGCGTGCCCTCTTCCTCCAGAACGATTAGCCCCCCGTGGCTAGTGTATGCTTTTCACATGGCTGCCAGGAAGAGGAAAGAGAGAGGAAAAATGGAAAAGTAGAGTAAATAATCAGACGGTCTTTCCTTAGGCCTACTTACTGAGGATATATTTCAAAAATTTACTCTGTACTATGGAGGAAGGCAGGGAAGGAGGTGCTTTTTGAAAGCAGCTGTTAGAGGAAACACTAAGCACAAGGAGGTGTTTGAAATGCGACCCTGACCTACTCTGCGCCTCACATTTTGCAGGAAAGTGCTTTTTATCTACTGCAGATCCACAGATTTTAGCCTTTTCCTGAAAGAAAGGGTCTGTGACCTGTCTTTGAAATAGCTAAGCAGGGACTATTCTTTTTCCTTTTAAAACATACTTGAAAGGGGAGATGATGAAATGGCACTGAATAAAATATGAATCCCTGGAACAGAACTCAAGCTATCCATCTATCATGTAGTGCCCCTGCCCATGGAGCTATGTTCATATTCCTATTATCTTACTGGCCCAGTCAATCTTGAGTTCTTTTCAATACAGCAATCCAGATTCACCAGAGTGGCTGGAGAGCACTGCCCATGCATATACCCCATTAACCACAGGCTACAAAACCAGGCAAGAAAATGGGACACGTGGGTCTGAACTCTGTAAGACAGGAAAGGAAGGTGAAACTAATTCTTTTGCAATTACAGGCTACTACAAATAAGGCAAAGAGTAGGGTGAGATGATCTTTTTAAAAGAAAATGACATCTCCTACTGCATTTTGTCCAATCTTTCCAGTTCACAAGGCATGTAACTAGGTGGAATGCCTTTTGAGACTTAATCACAGGTTTATCTAATTACTGGGTCTTGAAAGTGAAGCCCATAAAACCCAAGTTATGAATTCATTGTTACTGCAGGTTGGTATCTGGACAAGGCTGAGTAAGTGTGAACTCTGGCAGAAGAGGGAAAAGAAACGTACTAAAGTATAATCAGTTGTAGCTAAACTCTGAAAGTCAACAGCAGTCAAAGGGCCAGCATTCAGATCCTGACACACAGAAGGAAAAGCAAAGGAGTTCCTGGCATGTTTAATCTCATTAAAAAAAAAAAAAAAAAAAAAAAAGGAAGAACTGAAAAAGGGAGAACATATAATAAAAATGTCATCAGTAAACCCTTTTAAGTTTATTATTAAGTGTGGTCAAGCAAAGCAAGTATAACGTGAAGTGCTGGTTCACTAGTTAATATGTTAAGTAAATTCTTGGTTCAAAATTCTACTGGGAACAATAGTCATTAGGCACTGCCACCTACTGCAGATGGTTATGAAGAACCTTAATAGAGGAACAGGCTATGAAACCTTTCATCTTAATAACACCTACCTGCTGTCTTATGGTCTACAAAAAGAGACATAAGAGTTCTCCACAATACATTTATTTGGTAAAAAAGAAAGAACTGCTACTTGCTATAGACTTCTGGCTGATTTTTTTTTTCCACTTGTCTTTGTTGCCATTTCACTCCATTTGTTCTGGAAGCATTTGCTACTGGAGAGGAAAAATATAGTCTTTACTGAACCAAACCAACAGCTCATGTAGTTTTATGCCCTGTCCTTGGTAGTGGTTAGTATAAGTTACCTCACACAGAACAAGATGGAAGAAGTACAAGAAATACAAGAAATTCTAATTGAAAATTCTGAATAGCAGGCTCAATAAAAAGAATTCTGGCTTAAGCTCAAGACGAATATGCCCTAAAACATCATCATTTATAATAATTTAAATATTGTATCACATTAATACGTCAGTTCTTTCTAATTTTAGTTCTAGAAGTTTGGTAATACTGGGACCATTTCAACTCACATATTCCTAAGCAATATTTCACTCCCGTATTGCTTTCTCCTAGTTCACCAGGCATGAGTTAAAATGGTTGAGAAACAGGCTGCTTTCCACCTGCTACCAACTAGTGTGATATAATATGTTAATTATATTAAAAATCTAGCATTGAAGAGTTTTTTAATAAAGAGATAGAGAACCATTACCACCAGTTTTTCAAGTTAAACTTTTTTTTGGCTCATGGTCTGGTCTAATACTCTGAAGCACACTGACTTCAGTCTTTGAACAGCAAGCCATTAGCTTTTTGTTTAACAGCTATCTGTCTTTTTTGGTTTAGATTCCCAAAGTCAGATGCAAATCCCTCACACTACTCCCCTTCCTCTTGACTGCTCTGCTCAGATAAATTTCCCCTCACACCACCTCCACCTCCGTTATGCTCTCTAAAGCAGAAACGAAGCACGGATTTGTAACATAAGCAGCACGTCTTCATTCTGGTTAGCCCAACACAGGCAGTCAGGCAAATGGCTTTTGCATTCTGTTCAACATCAGTGTTTTTGAGAACTGATTTGTCCCCACACTTACTTCCGTTCTTCTGGAATTGTGAAAAATCAGTAGCCTTGATTAGGTATTTTGTCAAATAGGTTTTGATGAGATGAGTAGCTGTAAGGATATTCGACTAGTTCTGCATCTGTGCTCTCCAGCAGAAACAGCTCATCAGCTTAGCTCATATATTTCAGCAGAAAGAGCAGGATGAAATGTCATGAGGCTGTGCTGGATTATATGCAAGTGTTCCTGACCTGATTCACTTTAATTTTTCCCTTTTTTTTTTTTTTTTCTTCTCCTTTAATGCAGTATGCTTCAGTAAACATAATATCTGACTTTCATAACTATTTTGGAAATTACAAATATCTCGTCTATGAAGCACTGTGAAAATTCACTACATCACAAGCCTTACAAAGAGATGCTGAAATAAAACATCTTTCATTAAAAGTGCATTAGGTGCTAAATGAATCTACAAAACTATACTCACAGACCCATACATTGCCCATATGGGGAAAGAGATATATAAAGTTTGTGGCTGGCAATCTGTTATTGAAATGGAACATTAATGTAATAGAAAGTATCTGCTTGTATCAGCAAGACTACCATCATAAACTTTACAGAGTAATTTCTTGCTGTTAATAGCATTTCACAGGAATCACCACAGACAGAACAGAAAACATATCCTCTAGAGAAATATACAGCAATATCCAATGGATAGTCCTTTCTCTTAAATGAATTTAATGCAACCTTAGTGAGGGGATTCTTTTTTAAAGTTCAACACTCAAATTCGATTCTGCATCTCAGATCCTCAAAATATGATGGTAGGGTACCAATCTGATCCAAATTTTCCATTTTTTCTTAAAATAAATAAATAAGTAAATAAATAAAAACACTGCTATCTGGTATATAAGGAAGAAAAGTTCCTAGGCATGGAGCTTGGTTTCTCCCCCTTATCTTAATATTATGGAACTTAAGTTATACTGGATGTGCAAATTCAACTGAAATCTTCAAGCCAAATCCTTAAACTGGTATAACACAGTTACTGTTCAGACTTAAATGACATCATAGTAACAATATGAGCAACCAGGGAATAAAAATAATCACAGTGAGAAGGGACAATTTGCTTAACTATGTCATTTCACTAGGTAAATAAAGTTCCAGGTTCCATTAATACCAGCGATAGCAAAGCTCCAAGTGGCATTTAGAAAGATGCATCTTAAAAATATATCATTTTTATTCTCTTGGTTTCTGAAATAATTGAAGATTCTTTGTCTAGATGTTTTGTTTCATCCTCTATCACTGCAACATGAAGCTGGAAAAATATGTGATGTCTAAAGGTCGGGCTTCATTTACACTTCATAAATGAATGGTGGATAATGGGCTTTTCTGCCCACCTCAAGAATGGAATTCTTTTCTATTTTACTGTCTCCAGGTCTGTGGTTCTTCATGCTTAAAAACCACTGTCATTCACAACAGACTTTCTTCTTCCTTTCTCACTAAACGTTCTGTTCTGAACGTGTTCTACTCAATGAAAGAGAGGACAGAAACCCTCCATAAAGCCATTAGAAGATTTGTTTGGGTACTGGAAAATCAGTTTTTAAAAGTTTAATTGCAGAATAAAACGTGAACCTATCAAGCCTACCAGCAGGACAGTATCCCTCTGGAAACTGCGAGAAAATTGGTTGAAGTTTTTTTTTTTTTTTTTGGCACAGAAAATTATTTGTCATTATTTTGGGATTCATATGGGATAAAAGCAAAATTAATTAAAGTCCTTGAGAAAATTGGTATTGGTTTCTTAAAAGTAAAGCAGTTTCACCAGGGAAGCTGAGGAGGGCCATGTGAGACAGGGAGCTCCTCAAAGGCACTGACAAAGAACTTGCGTCTGGGTCTTCCATTCTGCTAGCCTTTCCCCACCCTTTAGCTGTTTTGCCATTTCTGCATGCTTTTATAAATCTGATTTTTAGGTGTATATTTGATCCAAGTGCTGATGACAGAATTTATAAATTTGTTTCAGGATTATGAGTTCCCTTAGCTTTCTGGGTATGAAAAATAAGGAGTTGCATAGGTTAGTACTGCAACAACAGAAATCTCAAGAATCTACCCCCAGTGTCTCAGTTCTGTGCTGCCTGAGAAAGGCCACAGGTCAGAGTATTCTACAGAACAAAACCTCATAATAAAAATAAAATTTTTTTGGCCATATAAATCACTATCACCTGAGAAAGAAAGCAAATTGTAATGTCTAATTGCAGGTTGTCAGAACCAAGTGTTTTTCACAATTCAGTATAATTGGAATCAGTACTGCCAAACTGTACCCACTTCTAAAAATATGTCTTACTGTCTCCTTTTTCTGACTTTGAAAACACTGAAAAGCCTTTGTCTTATTAATAGAGCATACTTTTTCAGAAGTACAAAGTACATATTTGCCCAGAGTATTTCTAGATTAAATTTCAGGACACTCATAAATCTATATTAGAAAATACCCAGGCAAACAGCTAAAGTATGATTGTATGGAATGCTTCAGAGTAATTAGCAGATTAAGCAACATTTTTTAAAAAGGCTCAAATCAAATCTAATCTAATCAAACACAATTCAACTGAACTTCCAAGAGGAAAGGATAGGTGGGTGGTCCAGCTGTCTTCTTCATTTTTTTAAAGGATTTTCAGAAATATGGATATAACTTAGAGACTCATGCTCCAAAGCCACTGAGCTCTTGGAAAAGCCATTTATAGTCAAATTTTAATACGCACTTTAATGACTTAGGAATGTAAATTGTCTTTTTGAAAGTGAGGTAGGCACTTACAAGCTTAACTCTTCTAAAAATATAAGTGACGCAACATAATAATTCCCCTGTTCTCATGTATATAACCGAAGTAAAATAAGCTGTTTATTTTTAAAGAACAGAATTCTTGCAAATGACAACTATTTTTCTAATGATTTTCTAGCAAATATAGAAACTATGCATACTTTCAACAGACTATTTTTATATTGGAGTCTGAAATTATTTTAGCTTGTAGTGTGTTAAAGGTAATTTTTTTCTCTCATGTAATTTGGGCAAGATCACTTCCACAGCTGTGGGCACTTTGTAGTAGACTTTTCAAAGAGCATCAGAAACAATCCAGAGAATCTAAATCCTTATTATGAAAATGTTCATATTTAGCATCAGGGTGAATAGTTTAAATAGCTATTTTCACAGAAAGGAACTGCCAGAAAATTAACAAGAACATGGGCAATACTTGTGTGCACACTGCTTGCTAGCTGGGAGATAGAAAGGCAATGTTAATTTCTTTCTACTGTCCCATTCCTTGATAGTCGCCCAAAATCTTAGCAGCAAAACCCCACTTCCCTTCTGCCAAGTAAGAGGGCTGCAAAGGAAACAGTGCATCCAAACCTGTATTTCCTTCCCTTGCCATGCCGTATGATAAAAGGTCTGACTCACTGCTTTCTCAGCCTCAATGTGGAGCTGCCTCCTGGGGACGTGCCTTTCAGTTTTGCTTTTTCCTTGCATCCAGAAATATCGTCAGTGCCTTAGTTTCTCAAAAAGGTCTTCCATCAGCTAAATATCTCAAAAAACATTGAGCAATCCGCTGAGTTTTTGGGCACGATTACTTATTTGAGCGAAGACTTTCCTTTTTCTTCATTTTGTACACAGCTTTGTGCAGTAGGGACCAAACTATATCAATTGTCCTTCACCTCTTAACGCTGTAACTTTAAAGGGTCATTTCAGAGATCTGGGTGTTTCCATCTCTGTCAAGCCTATAACAACCTATTATTCTGAATAAAAAATAAAAATAAATAATAATAAAAAAATCCTGCAAAGCACAACAGCATGGGAGGATCTAGCAGATGATTAAAGATGTAGTTGAAACAATTATACAAATATATCAACCACTCTGGTTCAATGAAATCACATTTTATTTTTAGACAGTATTATGTTCCTTGTCTAAAAGCACTGCACTTATCTAATCTGCTGATAACCTTTTCCCATTTCATACAACTCAAACATTGTGATAAACTAATAGCAGTAAACATAGGGGGGTTTGGAGGAGAGAAACTTAGGACACACTGTTTCCAAACTCAACAGAACGCTCAAAGCACTAAGTAATGTACCCATGCATAAAAATACACACTACGGGATCCTAAACTTGTAAATAAATGTTATTGAAGAATACTCCTGAGAGAAAGAGTGAAAACAACTGGTTGCCAATAGTGCATTTAAATCAATGAGCTGCTGCAGTATTGGAACTTAATGATGCTTGTGCCCTTTCTGACATTACAGTGCTTGTCCTCCTTGCTTTGCCTGATCAGAGCCTGCAAGCTTTGCTGTTGCTGTATTTCAAGCTGCCGATGAAACAGCCTGAAGAAAACTGGAAACACCTCTTTGAAATGCACAGCAGGATCTCTCAAAAAAGAACAAACAAAATTTTGACAAAACTGCTGCAGTACCAAAAGCAAGAGAAAAAATATATGAGCATTATGATCGGAAACATATTTTGACATCTGGGAAATGCTAAAACAGGATTAAAATGGAGGACAAACTATCACCAAACAAACAACCAAGTATGGACAAAAGTCCATGCATAGATATAAGATTCCCCTAGCTAAAAGTTGATGCTTTTTCTGATGCCCTCGTGTATCTAGCTTCTAAAATGACAGGAGAGCAACTAACCCTGATTCTTTGCCACAGTCTACATAAAGATATAGGAGTAACTTTAAACTATTTCAATTGCAGAAAATCACTTAGTGAAAGTGCATGGCAAAATTCTTCTGCTCAGAAGAAAGGCTGGAGATGGAGGGAACAGAAACTGATGATTTCAAACTGATCTTTTCAAACGGTGACGGAGCACTGGAACAGGCTGCCCAGGGAGGTTGTGGAGTCTCCTTCTCTGGAGATATTCAAGGCCCGTCTGGACGCCTACCTGGGCAACCTGCTCTAGGGAACCTGCTTTGGCAGGGGGGCTGGACCCGATGATCTCTTGAGGTCCCTTTCAGCCCCTACAGTTCTGTGATTCTGTGTGATGATTTCATGGTAAGGAAAAATAAAAATAAAAATAAAAAATAAAAATAAAAATAGGTCTTCCATTATCACCGTGCTACCTGAAAATTAAGACATTCTTTCTCAGAAGGTTTTGCTGATATTTTATTACTGGTGACTTTTTGTTGAATACACTGTACAAAAGATGGAGCAATGTTCTGCAAAGCCTGTCACAAAAAGCATTCCCAACCAATCCTGGTTCCGTTTAAGGGGAAAAGATTAAGCAGAACCCCACCACTCTCCCTTGCTGCATTCAGAGTTTTCACTATGGATCTTTCTCGCCAAGAACAGTGCTCTAGACAAAAACGTTTTCCCTCTTTCTGCTTCTTTCTGTTGCGCTACACCTGCGGGATGCTTTGTAGAAGAGGCGACAACACACGCCGTGTACCCCCGCAGCGCCAGCCCCGTGCTTCCCACACGAGCCACGGGCCCTCAGCGGCCGCGGCGCCCCCAGGCCCCCGCCAGGCCCGGACCGGCCCCGCTGAGGCGGCGGCGCTGGGGCCCGGCGCGTGGTGACAGCGGCCCCTGGCGGCCCCTCCGGGCTGCGCGGCCCCGGCCGGACCCCGCTTCGGGAGCGGCCGGAGAAGCCGAGCCGGACCCCGGCCGCACCGTGCCGGTTCCCAGCGGGGCCCAGAAGCCAACGTCTGGCAGCCGGGCACGTCGCGAACCGCCCTGCCGAGACGCACAGCCGAGGGGCGTGTTGGGGGAGGCCCGCTCAGCGTCGCCATTTTGTTCCGCTGGGGGCGTGAAAGGATAATAAAGATTAAAAATCATAAACTTGATTTGATGGAGTAAGCGTGAGATTTGGGCTCTGGAAATAGTCCCTTACGGGTTTCCTTATGAGGATAGCTGCTAGCTAAAAAACAGCTCAATGAAATAGAGATTTAAGTCGTCGCAAGGCTTGACTTCTGGCAGGACTGCTTTCACTTATTATAAAAAGAACAGAACAAATTT
This sequence comes from Anser cygnoides, assembly GCF_040182565.1. Lineage (NCBI taxonomy): Eukaryota > Metazoa > Chordata > Aves > Anseriformes > Anatidae > Anser > Anser cygnoides. The sequence continues at coordinate 11,102,460 of NC_089877.1, read as the reverse complement.
CCCAAAATGTTTAATGTCAGTACTTGCAGTTCTCCTATAACAGCAGGAGGAAAAAAAAAAAAACTTGTCTAATGCCCAAAAATGACATCTGTGAAAAAAAATCTCTGCTAAAAAGGATGAAAAGAACATCTAGTACAGTTTATTCTCAGAAATGCCCTTAATAGACTAAATTTACACCATAAAACTGCTTTTCTACCCAGTTTGTATAATAAAGAAAATTATGTTATTGACACTAGCGCTAAACTAGCTCTGTGCAGTATAGTAAATCACAGTCATGCTGTGCTAAACAGATGGACACATTTCTGTACACGCTAGGGACTGTATCAGTTAGCCATCTGAGAAAGTCGTATCAGCACATTTATCCCTGTCATCTAACCTTCGTTTAAGGGCATCGCTAAAATCAGTAGCCGAGATTTAAAAGGTTCAGAAAGAAAAGAGGTCATCAGAACACTGATCTGTTACGCGGCCCATGCCAGGTATCCCTTTCCACAGATTAGAAGCTGTTGCTGCAGGCAGCCAGCCACAGCCTGAATTCAAGTAGCAGCCATCTTTCCAGAGCAGCATCTGAAATTTCACTTGAGGAGGCACATAGTAGAGTCAACCAAATTAACATTTTCACCATTATTGACACTACGAGATTTATTACTCCCTGTTCAATTTAAAAAGATTCCCTGGGGAAATTTTTAAGGGGTGCTTGCTTTATTAGTTGTTATTGAGTTGGACCATTTGACGGCTTGTGTGGAATGTCTGAATAACAAAATCCGTGCTAGAAAGAGATCAAGAGACCCCTGGTGACTGATATGGAGGACATTGATTTGATTTTAGCATGATGCATTTAGTTTCCATTGTTAAAAGAATATAGCAGATTAATTTATAGAATGAAGAGTAACCATATGAACCATATACACAAAGGAGTATGTCTAGGGCTGCTGCTAAAGCCTCTAGTCTTAGAGTGCACGCAGCTCTTGCTCCCCTGGTAAGCAATAAATTTTGGTAAGATTGCTATACGGAGATGGATTACTACGGAGAGGAAGCACTAGGGATGAACCCTAAAACTTCTACATTTGATATTCACAGAATCATTCCATTAATGTATTATAGTGGATGTGAGGTGGGAAGAAAAATAAAGACAGGAGAGGAAGATTTCTATCTTCTTAGAGCTCATGAATAATTTTCTTCTAGCAAAAATATAAAGAAATCATGAAACATTCTTGTATAATAAGGATACTGAAACAATAGAAGTGCTGAAAATACAGATATGGGATGAATTAGAGTCATACAGTCGTGCAATCTAAGAGGTATTCTTGGCATTAGAATACAAACCAGAAGGCTAGCTAACAAGTAACAAAACACCAATAAGACTGGAACTATCTTCTTTTTCTGAGCGATTAGGAGAAAAACAGAGAGAGTCTAGGACAGCGGAGAGAGGAAAAACCATGAGCATAATGAATTCATCCAGACACTAAAGCTTTTATAGAACCATGTACAAAGACACCAGCTTTCTTTAATATGCTGATAAAAAGAAATTTTAGGAAAGCTGGAGTGCATCAAGTTTACCTCCTTCAACAACATCATTTGCTAATTGCCATAACCCTAAAGCCCTTCATTTCAGATTTAGCCATTACAGTCATAAGTCATATCACTGCTACCAAAATGGCTCTCAATCTCCCAAGAAAGGATCGGTGAATATTCCTGTTACACCAAGAAACAATAAGTAGTGGAGGGACATAATATACGCAAAGATTGTTGATATCAACTCCACTAAAGCTTAAACTAAAAGCTGAAGATTTTTTAAAAGATCTTAAGATACATCCCTAAAAATGCCTTAGAAAGTCTGAGCTGTTTCAATTACAGGTGAAGTCGCTGCTGGATGGGCAGCAGCTATACAGGTTTTAGATGAAGAACTGGATTGAGACCCCTTTACCATGGTTCCAAGCTAACCAGAAATTCCCTAGCCCCGTATATTTATTTTCCTTCCTGACTCTGCCCCTGGCGAAGTCATGGTGACCTGGCTGATCATCCCTGCAGTTCTAAACTCTGATCGCTGAGGCTGAAAAATTAACGTGTGAACAACACTTTATTCAGTCTGTGATTATTCTGGAGCACATCAGATCTGCATTATCTGATCTTAGGAGTTCATCTGAGGCTTAATATGAATTGATCATTAACCCAACATCTGTGCTGCATACTGGGCTTTGGCAAAAAAGCGTGCCAGGCGAATATTCAGATTCTACAAACCAAAGGAAGCCAGAAATCTGTTTCCCTAAGCACACCAAGGTTACTCAGCAGGAATAGTTTTTGTCCCACTGTTTTTCTACCAGATTATACTTTGCTGTGTACAGCTACTGTAATTATACTTAATCCTCTCTGTGTTACATATGCTAATGTAATTTTCTATACTGTGTTTGAATCATCCATAATTCACTCCTGTTTTCTAACAAAGCTTTATGCCTGTGGGGCTGGAACATGGAGTGGGTTTTCCAATATAGCAGATGAACACCCAAACAGGTAGATTAGAGTCAGTTTCCTTATCTTTGACTCTGTCGATGACAAGTCTACAAGATGAAACTGTTTTAAGAGCAGGAGATTCCATGGGGTAGGATATATTTACAAGCAATAACTCTGCCTCACCCTTTCTGGTGATCTGGCATTTCTCCATTGTCAGGTTAATAACCTGATCGTTGGCCTACACAAATACCTTGTAGTAATTTTCTGTTATTTTGATCAGAACAAGAGAAATACTTTTGTTCTATAACAAAAAGAGTCTCAGGAATAACAAACTTCTTGCTAAAAGCATCACCTTTACATGATTAACTTTGCTGATGAAAATCAATGTTGGACTGTCCCTGCTGAATTTGAATAGATATGTCTGTTGTTTCAGATCTGAGACCAAAAAAGTCAGTAAGTGACTGCAAATCTCTAAATGGTCACTGAAACAGACAGAAAATTATTGCAATGTGCTCCCCAAATAAGAGCTCTGCATATCTTCATAACAGAAGTCTGGTGAGTCTGCCTGCATAGGTACTCTGTGAGGTGCTGCGGTGCAATTCCATTCATTACACACTCTCAGATCACTGTGACAGAGAGGCAAAGCATGAATACTTCTCGAAGAGCGTTTAACAATGAAGCAAAGAAAGAACACACTTCTTCACATTAAACCAAATCAAAATACCATGTTCAAGAACCTAGCCACAGATGACTAAACACAGCAAATTCAATGATCATATTATGGCAAATTACAGCCATGGGTACCATGCAGCAAGAAGTATCCTGAAACCAAGGAGCAGCACATAAGATCAGCCTTATTGAAAGAATGATTGATTGCAAGCAAAGAAGAAAGAAATTACACAGAGTAGCTTTTCTGGGGACAGTATTCTTCTCTGTGCCTTTTAAATCCAAGACAAAGCCTCTGGGAATTCAAGATACTAATTTAAAAGAAATGAAAATGATTTCTACCTTGCCATAACAAACCCTTATATAAAAGCATTTCCATTCACTCTGTAATGCCTAAAGACCTTCACAATGATATTTGTTTTCTGGTTGATTCTCCTCATCTAAGAAAGAGATACATTGCTATCTAAAAATGAATGCTTCTGACAGGCTTGTTTCTCTTTCTCGATTACATTACAACAGTAACAAAAATCTTGAACCATTAACTCTAAAGCAAAATTTATCTAAAAGTGAACCAACTAAGTATTTCAGGATTAGGTCCATAGAATTACACCATCATTAGATTCAAACAGATTAATATTTATTCACTGTGAAAAAGTGTTAACGCTTCCAAAGCGACTGTGCTGGGAACAAACTATTGGTATTAGTAACAGTCGATAGTAGTTTGATGCTGAAGCAGTTTATATTTTCAGATGTAAAATATCAAGTGCTTGCAGACAAAGAGACAAGGGTGCATCCTGAGAGCCATAAACCAGTTGCTGCTCCCCAAGGGTAACTGCCGAACACCAAGAGATCATTGTGAGAGCACCTAACCCTGGAACCAGAAACCTCTGTTTCAGACAGCAAGGAATCTAGTTTTGATAGGCAGGAAAAGGGAGAATATGTGCCTGTGCAGGAAAAGAAGGCCACCCGTGGAAGCAGCAGAAATCCTGTACTGTTGCCATACCTTCATTTCCTTCTAAGGGAAAACACTGAAACTCTAAGAAGAGGTAAGGATGTTCAGAGCTGGCTGGAAAGAGAATGATAAACAAACCTGAGTGCTGGAGGGAAGACTGATTAAAGCAGCAATTAAAGAAACAGGGATATCAGAATCAAGTGGAAGGGGAAGAGATCTGGAGGTGGGAAAGAAGAGCTAGGTAGTACCAGAGGGACAAGATGAGAGAACAGAGGTAGAGAATGAAAAGGCACTGTGAAGCTTAGTTACATGCCAGAGGAATCTTTGTTACAAAAAAAAAAAAAAAATGGCTTCACTGATGTAAAACACTGTACACATGATACAGCAGTAAACCTGCATGAATTATTATTCAAATTACACATAATTTTCACTCTGTGTAGAAGTGTGAGATGTAACAGGAAAAGAACAAAATAAGAGCTGTGAAGTGTGAAAGAAAGTAGAGAGGGGAGGACTTGTTTTCTCGGGTTATATTTTTTATATACAGAGGAAAACATTTTCACTCTGAAAAAATAAGAAAAGCAATTTAAACAACAACAACACAAATTATTCATTAAAAAGAGTACCTCAGTATTACCCTTGTCCTTGTAGGAGCTGTAGAGTTTAATGGAGACTGAATACAAACTATAATCTATGTTATACATGTGCATCTCTCTCTACTTGTTAAATTACTATTAGAAAGTACTTACACTGTTTGTAAGTGTTCACAAATGAGGTATGAATACTTCTTTTTAAATTGTATTTATTTTTGATTTTGTAGGAAGAAATGTATACAGGCAAATAAGAGTATATACTATACTTCCCACACAATTACAGAAGCCTGAAAAAAATGGGGGTGAGGGAACCCATTGTGAAATATATTTTTATGTATTTATGCTATGGAAAGTGAGTTTTATATAGCTTGAATTTGATGGGGAATTACAAACTGTGTCATAGGTTTGCTACCGTTGTTGTTGTTCTTTTACCTAGGAACTGTTAGACTGAATGTGAAGTAATTCAGGTTTTTGGATAACCTAGGTAGGTATGAGCTGGGAGAGATCAATACACAAACTTCAGTAGGAGTAAAGAACTAAGCTATGGTTAGGTTACTCTGGCAGGAGTTAAATACAACATCAGTATGGACCATAATGCTAAGGCAATTGTGAATCCCCTACCTCTTCACAATTCCTGCTGGTTACTTTGCATTTTGAAACAGCAAAATGGGGCTTCAGCCAAGCCATTTGTTTGGATTTGGCTCAGATATGTTTACGCCCCGCTGAACCAACTGATTTCACTGGCAAATTGATAGTAGCTTGAAACATATCACTGGGAATTATTTGTTGCACAAAGCCGAGCTCAGTTGGCCGAGTTCACAATAGGTGTAATAAAGCTAAGGAAAATCTATCATGTTTTTCATACAGCTCACACAGGACCCTATTTCCTGACATACCCCTTAACAGCTAGCTAAGCAACTTCTGAGATGTATAGTATAAAAACAAGAAACAATTCTCCTGTTGTTAATAATTTTATCAATCAAACTGCAGTTGATAATCAATTGACTGTTTCTATAAAAGTTATGATCAGTAGTGGCAAGGGGAACTGTTCTGGAACAGCAGCTGATGATATTGCTTATCCCATCACTGTCTAAGCCCATTTTTTGTCCAAATTAAAACCAGCAGTGGAATGGTCAGCAAAAGGAATCCACACAGGGAAAATTTTAAATCTAGTTTCTCATATAGCATATAGCCACGGTGATCACATTCGATGTACCATGTAATCATGGTGGAGAACATGACTGTGTTTCAGTTTCTCATGAGAGAAAATCAATAGAAAAAGTCACACCCCACAGTCACAGTCCATGCCCCAGCTCTAAAAACAACAAATGACACCAACAAGAAAAAAAACGGGGAACATTTATGGGAGATATGCGAAATGGGTTTCTCAAAACAGAAAAGAAGGGCATGGAATGATGACAGTATTAAAGACTGCAATAAATTTTGGGAAAGAACTGTGTAAAAGTTGCTGGCATTTGGAAAAGGAAGGTCTCTTGTACGAATTAGTAAATGTACCATAGTAAAGGAATACTAATAAGCACTTCTCCACTATCAGATAACACTGCTAAAGAGATTAGTGTTCATAAGGCTTACTTAAAGCAAATGCTGTAGCTGATGTTGACCCTGACAATGTATGCAATTGTGCTGAATTAGAGAATATGACCACCAGTCTAGTGACAAAGCATGATCTTGAAAATGAATTCAAAACAAATGTTACCAGACGTTTGGATAAAAACATGATAACAGAATAACAAGAGATTTTAAACATGAATCTTGGAGCACGCAGACAGAAAAATAATAAAAAATAATAGAATAATAAAAATAATTAAAAAAACTCTTATTCCATTAGCATTTCTTTAGGGCTATGGTATGGAGATACTAAACCATAAGTAGACAGTCAGATTTTTTTTTTTTTATTTTTTAGATAGATGCTCATAAGTGCAAGAAAAAAATGCTTTGCCTGTTTCAGTTTTCATTTGAGTATGACAGGAAGAATGTGAGGAGGATATAAATTTTACAAACAGAAATGGAGGGGTGAAGCTTAATAACATCATTACCTTGTGAAAGTACAAAGGAAATGAAGAAAAAAGCTGCTGCAGACCAAGGCAAAGTTAGCTAATACGCATAGAGCCTCATTGGATAATGACTGATAAGAACAGCGATTACTGACAGTTTTAAAAATTGTCATTCTATTTTAGTTCTCGAGATGTCAGACTCAGAAAAATTAAATCACGTCAGAAACCACAGACCTATTACTAAAAGGCTGATTTTTATGAAACACAAGAATTTTAACAGATTAACTGAAGTCCACTCTATTAACTTGAAGCAGACAAGTTTTAGCAGGAAGTCATGCAAAAATGGACTGAGAATAGTTGTATTTACAGTTACTGCACAAGGTTTTGATTCTAGTACCCAAGATCACTGAAAATTAAAGAGTAAATGACCTTGGCATTCATATTAGTATTATTATTCAAAACTTCTATCAAAACATGAAGAAGTGCTCTGAACTGAAAAATGAAGTGGCATCACTTGACTTGCTTAATGTAGGAGTGGATAGGGAAAAACCAGTGCTACCCTCCTATTTAAAGTCACATTCATTTCTCTAATGCACGTTAGAACTAATGAGGCAAGGCACGCGGCAATTCAAAGCAAGACCACTACACTTGCATATCCTGATGCTGGAGCTTCTTCACTAACTCAGGAAGGGCATGAAGATATTATGATCACTGAGTCTTCATGCAATTAACTGCTTTTAAAATCCAGGCCAAAAAGTGCATTTTATACTAGTTCAGTTCTTGATCATGCTCAATTTAAAACTGTGAAAGATAAACTATACCTTTGAGAAGCTAAGTATGATTGTGCTGGAAAACTGAGAAAATCAAGGAACAAGTTTGATACGAGAAAAGGAAAGTTTATTCTAGACCTAAAGACCTGTCTTGAAAAGAAAAAATGCAATGGAAGTTCCTGAAATATTTTAAAAATAGATCTACTAATATATATTTGCAGTAGGGGAGTATTCTTCTAAATATACTAAGTACTTGGAATGATTATCCAAGAGGACAGAGTTAGAAGTCACAACTAGTTTGTCTTCTGATAAAAAATACAATATACAATTCATAAGAAGAACTGTATTACAGACAATAGCAATGATCTCAAGAAAACAGATTTGACTTTTATTAGAGATGACAGAGCTCTTCTTATGAATTCAACAGTTTAATAGGAAAGTAGAATTAACATTCTAAGAGACAGCTACAGAAAAAGTGTTCAAATATCAGATTTGCTGTACCGAAATTACTGAACTCTGCACTGGCCTATTTGCTATTCACACTTGCTATTTTTACACTTCAGTTTTCCTACTTGAAGCCAGAGCTAAACAGCATTAAAATATTTTATGGTTGGCCCTCATAGGCCTATTAGAAGCCAGAGGGAACACAGTAGCACCTTGCCTTTTGAGAGGTTTCCTCCATTCCCCCGAAATTTAAAATATAATACTTTCCAAACAATGAAAGTTTCAATTTGATATCTTTCTTACTTATTGCTTTGACTTTTTTTTTTTCACTTTTTGTCAGTCTCTGCTGCTTCCTGCTTAGAATGTGTACAAAAATTTTTAATTATATTGATTTCATCTTACTATTTATACTTCAAAGTAATGATTTTTAGATACATCTTTTCCACTTCACTTTGTCACTTTTCTTTTTGCCTGATCATTCCTGTTATGTTTGAGGTGGCTGAGAGTACCCGTGTGTTGCACCACTCCTGCTGCTCCTGGATGCTTATCATGTTCACGGAGCGCATGTAACATCTATATGCTCAGCCTGTGCTGTGACTAGGATGGACAGGCCAGCTGGGGCAGCCCTGACAACTTTGCACAAGGGTTCCCCTGGGTGGGGAGATAAGTAACACATTTTTCAGACAGGATTTGGTGTAGGAAGCAGCTAGAGCTAGAGACTGGGGAAGGGCTGGAAACATTTTACTGTTTATCTCACACAGTTGCACAGAAAAGCTGTGAAAATGAGTACAAAAGGAAACTGAAAGGTTGCAACAAACAAGAACTAGCAGCTCACTGCACAGTTTGATTAGGGTGGAAATCTTCAGCCAAGGGACTAGAACTAAACTGTGGAGCATACCCAAGGAGATGGGCTGAAAAGAGAAGATGTAGTTTGATCATTTGATGTAAGAGGTTGCTCAAGTTGTTTTTTAGGGCACTGTGCATGTGCACAACATTAAACAGAAGCATTGAAAATTAGGTGTAAATCTACCAAATATGCAGAATTTAAATATAATTTATAACAGCAAAAGTGAAACATTTTTTTAAAGCTTACACTGTAACTTCTATTGTTCTTCACATAGAATTTTGTAAACAGAAGAGAAGAACACATTCATTCAATACTGTCCACAGGATTAGGCAATCACTTGTAGCATTATTTCTATTATTCTCAGCAGCCTGTCAGCTAATAATTTGTGCTTGAATATCCTGCCTTATTAATCACCATATAGAAGGGCTTATATTTTTCTAGTATTTTTTTTATATAGCTGCTAATCTCTTTATATATTTGTGTAAATCTGCAATAAAATAGGTAACCAAGAACAGCTAAAAATGGGCACATATGAGAGATGTACAAGTCATTAAAAGGTGTGTTGAAAAATTTGTGAGAGATTACATTTTATCTCATCCAAAACTGCAATATTTTGCTCTCTTAATTTTATGGTACCTTTATAATTCAGTTCTGCTTTACTGTCTAAGCTGATTAATGCACACTGAACTGAACTAAAGTTTCCAATATTTTTGCTAGAGCTACTTAGCTCCCTGCAATATTTCAGTGCTCTCGTTTTCACACATCAGCCTCCTCGTTTACTCCATCCACAACCCTCCGTGTTTAAAAAATAATATATATATATAATTTCACTTAATTTTATCCATTTATCACCAAGGGGTAATCAACTGATGCAGAGAAAACTAAAAGAAAAAAAAAAAAAAAAAAAAAGAAGCACGAGGTGTCAGCATATCTAGTTTCACAGGAGAAAACACTATTACCACAAGAGGGCACTAAACCCCGGAAAACTATCTATAATAGCAAGAGAGAGAAAATGGATGATTTCGCTAGAAAGCACGTAGGAACTTACTAAAATGTCCTTAAATTAACATTGTCATTTAAGTGCCAGAACTGATGAAGTAGCCTTATCCCATCCCTACTGCATTCAGTAATCCTTTATATGAACGCACCTATCTGCACAACTGATCAGAATGAAATACTGATCTCCGCTCATCTTTTTAGGAGCAGTTTAGTAAAATCAATGGAACTATATCCGCGGAGACACAACAAGAGTGAAGAATCACACCTCACACATAGTTAATGAATAGATTTTTTGCGTATTAGGGTATCCTTATAAAGTCTCTAGCAGCATGAAAGAGATGGATTCTCTCTACTCCCCAGTACATAACAATGCAATTTTTTCCTTGTGGTCTTTTTTGTGGTTTCTTTGAGTTATTTCAAGAAGGCTTTGATAGCAGCTGTGAACTGGGGAATCCAGTTATTGGAGTGCAACTGCAAAATGACAGAACTAAAATGTGTGTTTGTGTGTGAAATGTGATACGGGCTTCTGTTAAAACACCAAAATACAGCTTTCTGTTAAGATTACCTTGATCTCTTGCAGCTCTTTCAAAACATCTGTTACTCATGCAAAGGACACAGAACTATTGTTCCTGTTTCATGCTTTCCTCCTCCCAGAGCAGTCAGCACCCTGCAGAGATGTGGCTGGGCTTAGCTGGGACCACACCCATTTGGTTTCCTTGCCCTAGGGTAGAGAACAAACCAGACAGTTGATTTTAGCTCTGCTATTGTAAATTTGCTGTAACTCGGCTCAAGGAAAAAGTAGATTGTAGTCCGCAGAGATATCTGTTTGTTTAGGTATTGTAGGTGTTATTCTTGCCTGCGCCACTTAGTACAAACAGCTGACTAACTGAGAAGTGTGAAGTAAGAGAAAATGCAGTAACTAAGTACTTTTGCATACTATGTCAAACTTTCTTTAAGAATTGCTTACATTCTGCCACCTAACACCGGAACTGTTTATGGCAGCCTCTTATCTTTACCATTTCCTGATGATTTTTAAGGTTGCAAGGCAGCATGCAAATAGAATTAGCTGTCTTCATATGCAAATTCAAATGCCTGTTCCATCAGCAAGCATTTCTGTATTTCCTAGGTGCCTGACCCTGGAGTTTAGCCTGAAGAACTGCATATGGTGCAAGGAGAGAGTCAGATATCAAACAACCTCTGAGTAAAATGCAGGAAAAGTTTAGGGAACCCAGACTGAATCTCCAGACAGAAAAAATCTCCCTCAGGCTTTCTCTGAGATCAGGGGCTACTACATTCCTTTCTTTACTGTGGCAACTGTAACAGAAGAGTGTAAGGTACTTCACTCATCATCCCTGTGTCCTGCTTTGCTCCTCAGTCGTTCACCATACCTAACACAGCCTACAGGTTGGTGGCGTGGCACTGCATTAGGAGAGGTCAAATCCCCTTCAGTCACAGTAACTGGTCTGTGAGCTCCAGCATCCCAGGCAAGTGTTGAAGCTGTAACTGATGTTATTGCCCGAGAAAGAGGTATCATGCTTCCGTTCTGGCAGCATTAAAAAAAAAAAAAAAAGCCTATGAAAGTTACAATAGCAAGTAGCAACCAAATGGGAGTTTTGATTATTGTAATGTTGGATTTGAGCACCTAACTTCCATCTGAGTTCAACTTTATCTTTCTAAAGCTCTTTGATATCTGGCTCTACTGGTCTCTAGAAGATTAATTTCTTTCCAAATGAGACTATTATTTATATTCTAAAGGGCTAATTCAAAAACAGGGAAAGAAACTGGTTGGCTCTTCAACTTGGAAAGCCTCAAAGACGTTTAATTGCTTGAAGAAGTGGAGGGAGGTGGCAACATCGGCTTCTGGGATGCAATCTGTGTGAACTGAAACCTTACAGCAAAGCAACGCTCCATGGGTTGCAGACTGAAGAGACCGGGAAGGAGATACGATGCTTTACCTTTTCTTACTGTATCTGTTTCAAACTTGTGTTTTCTTACTCTATCTGTTTCAGACTTACGCTCGCAGTCTGACGTGAGAACTTACTAAAACTGAATATATACAAAACTTTTCTAAACAAAAGGAGTATGCACAATACACATTTTCCATGGCAGAAAGTTACTGCACCTTCTGAGACTGTGACAGAGATGTATATGTGCATATAGAATCCTGAAAGCACATGGCATCTTAACAGCTTATAGATCCCCAAGTGGTAAAAACAAACAAACAAACAAAACTCTCTATATTATATTCCTTCATGGTGGGTAAATAATAGTTTTTTTTGTTTTGTTTTTTTTTTTTTTTCAAAGCATTTAACTGCTATACACAAAAGCTTTATTTTTATCATGATTTAGGACCATATATTTCATCTATTTCTATTTAGGCCATATATTTCAAAGATGCTTGGGCGCCAAAAGATTTAGTCCTCTAACAGGACTTTCAAAAGCTAGGATCTCAGAATGAAAATTGTGCTTTTGAACAGGTTATGGGGTACTTATCTAAGACAATGATGGAAGCAGAGATATCTTTAAAATCTGGCCCTCCAGTCCTCCCAATTTTCTGCACTTAACTAAGTTTGAAAATACGATGGCTCCTAAACCAGTTCCATGCTTTTGAAAAAGCCTTTATAAGGGCTAAGAATAAAAGAAGGGCTACAAATGATCTGCTCACCTTTAGTGCACACAGTTAAAAATTACATTTTGCTGCTGAGCATCCTAAGCATAATCACTGCTAGCAATTTCTGGAAATGCACATTAACTACACCTAAAGTCTTCTACTATTTTTATTTTTTGTTTTATATATACACAGTATTAGAAACAGTGTTTGAACCCCAGACCACCGAAAGCAGAAATACAATGGCATTCCTGGTTGTCTTGATATTTAAGGAATAAATTAGTTCTGCCACTGTGTGGTACCCCATTTCCATCTCTGTGTTAGCAGTACCTGTTGCTTGCAATGAGTCACAGAACTGAAAACCCGCAAAAAAAAAAAAAAAAAAAAAAAAAAGGTCAGCTTAGTAGGTTGACCTGACTCGCTGCCTTACGAACGTCAGTGAAAATGTAAGGTGAGAGTGAGAAAGGCCTGTGCTTTTTGTAGGAAGTTTGGTCCTAGATCACTTTGGCATACTCTGAAGCCCCTGAGTAAGACAATGGCTGCTTAAACTCAGGATATCCAAGAAAGCTAAATGCTGGGTACTGCATATACCTCCTGTGTGCCTTCTACGGACACAAGGCCTTTTGTATCTCCTGGGGGAGCAGATTTCTGTCCTGTCTCTGACATAAGCCACTGTGTAATTTACACAAATTCAGTGCTTCAGGAAACCACGAACCTGACCAATTACAGAGATCTGCAAAATCATCTTTGGAGTACCTACATAGCTTTAGATATGGTCGGCTTCACTGCCACACATGCTGGGTGGAGCTGGGAAGAGAAAGCATGCAATTAGAAGGCAAAACCTAGCCATGGCCACAGAAATTCTTGCTGTTTCTGGCTCTTGTTAAATGGTGGAACTCTAATTGCATCTTCTACGGGCATAAAAGCATTTATCCTATATTTAAAGCTCTGATAAAATTAAGGGCCTAGAAAACACAGCTTTTAAATTGAACATTCTGACCTAGTGAATTGTATGCTGTTACAAGTTGTTTAAATGCTTCTCACTTAGCATGCCGTTTCTGTAGGCTTTGCTCCCAGTACAGAGATTAAAAAACAAACTAAACATTTCAGACTTTGGAAAGAAACCAGATATGTTTTTAGGTCTCGCCCCTGACTAAAAATATACTTCTCGAAGCAGTAATGCCATACAGTAAAAATAAAGGCCTAATACCATACGTAGACTGGAGTGCAGGCCCAGCACCTTAACTGAGGGACTTGCTTGACTTGATTAACTTTAGGATTGAGAAATCTTCCATGAAACTGGTGTTGCATGCTAGTTGCTCAAGTAACAAAACCTTGTATGTTTGTTGCATACAATTGTTATATTGTCAGTACACGCCAAATAAACAAAAATGTTAATCGGTAAAAAGGCCTCAAGATCTGCCCTGAGGGAGTGCAAATGAATAAAAAATATGCGAAACCACTGTATTGGACAAACAGCGCATCGGAAACTACCCCTAGTTACTGAAGGTATGAGAAGATGGGGCTGTTAGGGACATAAAGATGACAGCAGTTCCAGGGCAGCGCGCAGCAGCCGCCACCGGAGCCTTCTGTGGGGGTGTGGGGAGAGGCCTGGTTTGGAGCCCCTGAGGGAGGCCAAAGCAGGCTGGGCCAGACCGAGGGACCAGGGCCAAACTGGTGTTGCTTTTCTCTCTTGATCCAACACCCAGACGGAAAGACTTGAGTTTCATCTGCCACCTTTCCATGCCCTGTTTTCCCTTCCTCAGGGTTTGTTCTTATTTCTGTCTCTCTCACCTATGACTTCGAAGACCCAAGGACAGCTAGCCAAAACAACGCTTTTACTAGCACTGCTGTGAATCCACAGTCAGGACAGCCGACAGCGATACCTTTTAGTGCCTGATCCAGCAGAGGTGAGGAGCAGCGTGCTGTTCTGCCACCCCTGCGGCAGGACCAGGAGGGCCAGCTTTCCTCCCCAGCGAGAAAAAACGAGAACCCCCTGAAGTGAATGTTACTCTATCACACTTCCTTCAACTTCTCTCATAAAAGATACGTTATGATAAAAGACCCAGAAACAAAGACAGCCCCACTGCTGTATCTAAATCGACAAATGACCATTTGTCTTTCCAAATGTGCGGGGAAGGCGCAGGGCGGCCTTCGAGGGCCAAAGGCTGAGGGGGGGGTGATAGTATGGGGAGCGGCCAGGCCGCGTCCTCCTCCGCCCCGTCAGGGAGCCCCCGCCATGGAGCCCCGGCTTCCCCGGGCGGCGGCCGCCCCGCCCCGCGGGCAGTGCGCATGCATGGCCGCCCGCCCGCCCCCTGACTCACCCCGGTCTGCTCCCCACCGCACCGCACCGCACCGCTCCGCTCCGGGAGGCGGCGGCCAGCGCCCGGCGAGGGCGAGCAGGGGCCGGGAGGAGCGCGGGGAAGGCGAGCCGCCATGAACCGCCTGGGCAGGAAGGCGAGCGAGACCCTCATCGAGATGGCCCCGTCCGCCGACGGTAGGTGCCCGCGGGGCGGGAGCGGCCGCTCCGAGGCTCCGTGCCCGCCGGGCTGGGCAGGGCAGGGCCGGGCCGGGCCGGGCGGGATGCAGCCGCCTGCCCCGTTCCGCTGCCGGGGCCTGGCGCTGAGGGGCCGGGCCCTGCCGGGGCTCCCCGGCTGGGGCTGGGAGCGGGCGGGAGGCGAGAGCCGCGGCTCGGCCGGGCAGCGCCCGCCGCACCTGGCCGGCAGCTGGCGGGGCCCTGCGAGCCCGGCGCCGGGCTGCGAGTGCCGAGCGGGTGGGCAGCGCCGAGCCGGAGCTGGCGGTGCGGTAATGCAGCAACATCCTGAAAACTCGCACGCCCCAAATAAACCCCACGACCCTTTGGCCTAGGAAAAGTTGGTGGGAGCCATGCTTTGGCAGCAGCCGCAAAGGTGCAGCCCCCGCAGGAGGGAAGCACCACCTTTGGATCCGTGCCGGGCTTGGCAGCTGTCTCTTCTCCTTCGTGAGCTTGATGACAGCGTTTGTTTTAGGAAAAAATAAAACGTAATACCATTTTAAACAGCTTAAGCAACAGCGTACGCTCGCAGGTTTCAAAATACTTGACTGATTTGTTTCAGAGAGCTGGCAGCAAACGATGAGTGCAAAACTTGCCCAGAAGCAGCCAGTTGCGGTGACAGCGGCGTTGATGTCCCAGCTGTGCCAGCCCAGCCCAGCCTTGGCCTTCCTCGAGGAAGGCCCCCGAGCTGGCAGTCTGGCTGTGGGGTCGGAGCAGGCGGGGTATGGCAGCCTCACAGCCTGCCAGCTGTTATCCCAGCCCTGCATGGAGGCCGGAGTCACGGCCCAGAAGTGCTCGACCTGGGCTGCGGCGCTGACCAGGGGCTGCTCGGCTGGCGGAGCTTGGGATGGAAAAATAGTTACAGAACGTGTGGTAACTGTGTAGGGAGTGATGTTGGAAGTCTGGTATGTAAACTGAATCCTGTAGCTCTCATTTTTCCCATGAGCATCTTGTGGGGCTTTTTTGGTTTCTTTTTAGTCATAAACACTGAATGTAAGGGGTTTCAGTGAACAAGGATGACTTATTAGCTTATACTGTACAGTAGCACATAACTGTGCATCCAAAATCATGTACCAGTTCAATTCACTTTTTAATCAAATACTTTCCTAAAACGGAAAAATAATTTCATATGGGCTGAGTAGACTTTTACAAGTTTGTTAATTGGTTGTCCCAATAAAAGTCTTTGGTTTAAAATAAATGAGGTCTTCCTTCAGTTATGGCCTACAAAAGCTATCAATATGTATATATTACCACTGGGACATCTCAAAGATCTAAACATATGCTTAGTGCTCTGAAGGAGAAGGTGGCCTTACACAGGCTTCAAGCCATAGCTGCCTGATGTCTGCTCACACAGTAGGGTCTGTGTGAGTAAATAGGAACAAGGCAGAAGAATAAATAAGTGCTGCGTCTTTTCCTTAAAGACACATTAATATCTGGGGAGCACACGTGCACTTCGTTCTAGTTTACTACAGCCTTTCATTAAACTTGAATGCTGAAGAACAAGTCAGGGGAATGAAAAGCAACTTACCAGCAGCAGCAGCTAGTTGAGTGTGCAGTCTGTCTGGAGTTCACATGCCAAATCTTCTACCTTGAAGGAAGTTTTCTGGCTTCCTGTTGAGTTACACCAGTATGAGGTAATAACTTCCACTTTCAAGTGTGTGATTTTGCTTTTTGTTGAAGCTGTGTGGCATCCACCTAAATATAAAAAAAAAAAAATAAAAAAAAAAATAAGGGAAGTGAACTTGGAACAATCAAATATAAGTATCAAAAGAAGAACACCATAGTTTGTTGTTAGGAATATTTCTTTGTCTATGCTGTTGTTCAGCGTTATTTTTCCTGCATGAGATGCTCACGCTACAGTATCTCTGTTGGGGAATACACCCCAAAACCGCAGATGTTCGGGAAGCTCGCAATTGGCTCAGTGCCGTGTTTTGAGCTGTGCTGCCTTCATATGTGTGGTTCTACAAGAACATGGAACCTGTGTGGGGAGGCCAAACCAGGCTTTTCCTCTGCAAGGCAGAAAGATTATTCATGTTCCCCTTCAGTAGCAGGGGAGTGGACCAAAGCCATGGCTCATCTTTCTAAGATTTACCTGACTGTTTTAAATTGTAATGCTCACCGAGGTGGTTGGTCATCTTGCCTGTGGTCCCTCCGAGAAAGGTACCGAAATACCAGGAGAAGCTGATGGTGTGACTTCCAAAAAATGCTTGTGACAGTGTTGACTTCTGGTAATGCATCGCTATTTGGGACCAAATGTTACTACTGTTTAAGAGCATGTTGTTTATTTAATTGAATTTATGATTTATATTAGCAATTTAAAATCAAAACGTAGGCCTATGTTCAAAACTACATCTGTCTTTAATTACTGAAGATATGTATGTAATAATTTCCAGTCAATTTGTAGAAACAAAGATGGGTTATCATGCTCCCACTGGACTAAAATGGAAGATGTATTAATACAAAAACTGTTTGAAAATGTATTCGCAGGTAATGAAATAAAAGCTCCAAGAAATTTGGGCATAGTTGAGAATATAAAAGGCAGGTGAGGCGATACTGCATTAGCCCTGCCAACCAATGTGTAGAATTTCTTGTGGAATTTCTTTACTGCCTGAGCTGTGTCCCTGCAGGGGCACAGTTTAAATATGTGTTGGGTATCCAAAAGGTAAACCTCGTTTTAAAAGAAAATTACAGTTTGTGGTAGGCAAGTTTGCTTTTTGGAACAGATCCCCATAGCTTGCACAATATTGCCTTGTATCTTAGTGCACGCAAAAAGCTATTTTGCTGTAGTGCTTTTAATTAAAAACTGCAAACTTTAACCACTGTAGTGGAGTGGGGTTAAATAGGAATTTCACCCAGTGATTGTCAACTTGAAAAAAAAGAAAAAAAAGTTACAATGATTTGCCCTTGGACTGGTGAATGAGACCTAACACTTTTCTTTTAGTTCATGACCCTGCATGTGAGAGTAAAGTCACTTTTGTCAACTTTTTCTGACTGGCAAAGTGGAGCAGCTCCAAAGGGAGCATTAAGTGCTCTCGCCTGCCTTTTTAACCCACTGGCAATTATGTGGGATGTTCAGGCCACTTTTCTGAGAGCTGGGGAATACAGCTGAACTCTGTCAACTGGAAGAGAGAACTGAACTGGTTCTGCCATCTCAGGCCAATGCTGTTTAGCCTTTATATAAAACAGGGTCACTGCTTCACCTTTACGGGACTCATTGAAAGGCAGGTTTCCAATGCATAGGATTTTGCTTTGTGTCTTTCTTTTTTTAATAAGAAATAGGCTTTAGATCTGACTAAAATTCAAAATTATGAAAGTACGTCTACAGTTGGAGGCTTGCCAGTCTCTGTTGCTGGTCCATGAAATTTTATGACCCAAGTCTGATATGGTACACCGGAAAGTTTTTATAGGTAATTCTCAAGTTACTAAACAAAATTCAAAGTTAGTTTGCTTTTCCAACTTTTATTGTACAGATAAATGCAATCTGCCTGGCATTAGTCAGCACCTGTACGAACAGAGAGCTTAGTTGAAATGCAGGGTTTTGTTGTTTGAGAGAAGTCTGTACTCCACAGAAATGAGATAACTATCCTAAATTGGAAGAGCACCTCAACAGCTATGTACAAGTCATTAATAATTACTGAGACTCAAGGAAAAAACTCAGATAAGATGTAAGGGTTCTGCTGAAAATGGACATTTAAAATTAGTCTCAGAAAACTGTTGGCAGATATTTCATCAAAAGAAATTGTTCGTGCTTACTGTCTGTATACTAATTTGTGTGTTGTGCATGTATGCACATGGAGGAGACGTACAGGTCACCTAATACAAACATATTCCAAAAGTATTGGAAACATGATCTGGCACACAACACCACTTGGCACCTTTTCACATTATGTGGCAAGGTAGTAATGCAGTGAACTTTTCTGTGTTGTTTTATTGTTATCTGGGGGTGGAACTGAAGAGCAATACGATTGCAGAGGTTGTGCTTTGCTATCTAGCAGTACCTCTGTACTACTAGTAGTTATGGTTGGGGGTAGTATTTCCACAAGTGCATGTGTATAAATGTACCACGGGGATGAATTTTATTTGTGTCGTATTGCTAGGGATGCTTCTTGCAATTACAGTTCTGTAAAGGGTTTTGAGGTGTTAGCAATCTGCAGAAAGCTGAATAATATGTCAGGAGTTGTTTTTGAGGACTAATAATTCTTGGAGGGGTGGGGTTGACTCCAGATTGGGACTTGGCTACTTGGATTATACAGTAGACACAGACATTTTTCCGTGATGAACCTCCTGCGTGGACCTATGACTGTTAACACGTGCTCCTTGCTTTAGCTGGATGCATGCCAAGAAGAGGTATGCTAGCAGACAAGTTGCTGCTGTGGGCCTAGAATAAGGCAGGCGTTTGGAATCAGTGCTGAGAACTGAGTGCTCTGAGGAGCATGGTAATCAGTAATTACCTTTGGTAACGTAACCTAATACCATTCTGAATTCACCAATCTGGGCAGGGCGAGGGATGCAACATAAATATCTGCTTAAGAGTATTTCTCTAGAACGGCTGAGAAAATAGCTTAATTCCCTACCTAAGTTAATTCAGTATTGTGGTAATCCAGTAAAGGGTTCAGAATCTATTTATATGTAGTTCGAATACATCCGAGGGTGTGCTGGGATTACTCTTTTCACACTGCATCAGGAAGGGACTGAGGAGGACGGTTCTGACTGTATCAGGAGATCCAAGCAAAACAAACAGGATGATGACCAAGAGAGCTAATGAAGTTCCAAATGCATTTTTTGGGGAAGTGAGAGTATCTTAAGGTGAAATGCAGTTTTCTAACTGGAAATCCCACGTGACCTTACTTAGCTGGCTCCCAAGGGTAAACGTGAAATCTGAGGCCTTTGGCAAGGCAGCAGAATGCCAGCAAGCCATGTGGGTAGGGCTCACGATGCAGACCTTTAATTTTCCGCGCTAACCCTATATTAGAAAAGGCCCTGGGGTTTGTTATTCCAAAGGCTTTTCTTAATTATCTGGTAGGAAATCAGAGAGCCTATATTTGCCCAATTTACAGTGTGCTAGAAATATACCATGTGGACAAGTAATGTCAAACAGATGTGTTTTTGAGGCCACTGGCTAGTTAGTTGTCTTGGCTTACTTGGGTCCTGTTCATTAGCTGGTGCTTACATCAGAAACCCTAAGTGCCAGCAGCCCTGGTCTGTTGCCCTGCTCGTTTTGTTGGTTGGTGGGAAATGGGGTGGGGAAGCTGCCCAGTGTCTGAAATGAAGTGTCCAGGTCACAAGCAGCTGAGGAATCCTGCCAGCGGACAGCAAGGCCTGTTTTTTTGTGGTGTGCTTTTTACTTGCTTAGTAAATACTCACTGAGTAAATACAAGTCATATATGTTCCTCACTTTTGCGAATCCAGTCCCCACTCTGTTTTCCCACTATTGCCCCATTTTGAGCTCCCTGTTGACATGTTGCTTTTCTCTTGCAGTCTCTACAGAAGATTTCTTGTGCAAGGGTGGGAACGTAATGCCCGTCCATAGAGCAAGCAGTGTGTTGGGCCCCCTGCTGCTTCTAGTGCATGGCGAATGCTGAAAGAAATGAGAGATTGCGTTGCTTCACTATTAAATCAATGATTTCAGTGAAAGTCGGAGCAGTGCATTAATGAATAATGCTGTGAGATTTTAAAGGGGCCTCTGGGAACACTAGGAAAGCAAGTCTGTACGTAGCACCTTTTGAAGTGCTTGCCGCTCTTGGGCTGTGACAGAAAGCAATAGGGCAGTTGCCTTCTCTTCCTCTTTTCTGGAGTGAGAGGGGCACGCACCTGCCATTTCCATGTATGCGCACAGCAGTTGCTCGAGCTGTTTGTCCGCTTCTGCAGTCAGTGCTGATGAAAAATGGCCCTTGACATATAAATAGTCCAAGTGCAAACAGGCACGGCCGTAGTCCTTCACGAGTTGCCAGGACTTCTGCTGGCTGGTATTTTACTAACCCTGCTTTTCTAAGGTTTATTTGCCATCCTATTCCCCATCACTTATATGCACCTAAATGCAACCCAATGTAAAAATACCTGACTTTATCCAACTATCGCTCATCTGGGTTTTCTCTTTCAATTGCATTTGAACCCATTAATCACTTGGCATGTACCGTTCTGCAAAATGATAGGTCCCAAAAGGTATAAATGCTACCTTGGGTGCTCACAGCACATTTGATGAACTCGCACAGACAGGACTTACAATACAGTAGTGGTTATTGCCCTAACCACATGAAAGGGTCATTCAAGTTCTGTTACAACACTATGCTTGTGGTTTTTTGCTAAAACAGATTTACACAACTTTTATTTTTTTAACCCAGTCCCTTCTAATCAAAAGGGGAGGTTTTATAGTCTTTATAAAAGGAAGGCAGCTAGGAGTAAACCTGATGTTCTGATTTAAAATACACATTTACTATACTAGAGATTCACAGAATCACAGAATTGTAGGGGTTGGAAGGAACCTCGAGAGATCATCGGGTCCAGCCCCCCTGCCAAAGCAGGTTCCTTAGAGCAGGCTGCCCAGGTAGGCGTCCAGACGGGCCTTGAATATCTCCGGAGAAGGAGACTCCACAGCCTCCCTGGGCAGCCTGTTCCAGTGCTCCGTCACCCTCACCGTGAAGAAGTTCTTTCTCATGTTGGTGCGGAACTTCCTGTGCTCCATCTTGTGGCCATTGCCCTTTGTCCTTTCCCCACAAACCACAGAAAAGAGGTTGGACAAATCCCTCTGTTTGCCACACTTCAGGTGTTTATAAACATTGATGAGATCCCCTCTCAGTCTTCTTTTCTCCAGGCTGAACAGACCCAGGTCTCTCAGCCTTTCCTCATAGGGAAGATGCTCCAGGCCCCGTATCATCTTTGTGGCCCTCCGCTGGACTCTTTCCAGGAGTTCCCTGTCTTTTTTGTACCAGGGAGCCCAGAACTGGACACAGTGCTCCAGGTGAGGCCTGACCAGGGCAGAGTAGAGGGGGAGGATCACCTCCCTTGACCTGCTGGCCACACTCCTTTTAATGCATGCCAGGATCCCATTGGCCCTCTTGGCCACCAGGGCACACAGCTGGCTCATGGTCAAAATTAGAGTAGAAGTAAGGACTGTATCTTTTCCAAATTGTTATTGTTAGCATTGATTTTTTTCCTATATATTCATCTGTTTAAATTGCTGCTGTTTTTTATTTTACTACCTATGTGTTGATAAATACCCATTCTGTGCAATCACTCATTAATAATAAAACAAACGTTGTAAATTAATATGACCATGAAGCAGGTAATAATTGAACGCATTTTTTTCTTCCAAGGGGATCATGAAGTTCTTTTAATATGTTCCTAGTAAATTATCTTGGGTTTATGGAAAATCGAATGTTTTCATTGTTAAGGAATAGTTTTAAATTTTAAGGAGCAGCCCTGAGTGGGTATAAAGTACTTGAAGCGTAACCTTGAGATTGAATCTTTGGCTCAGGAGTGCAGTTGTTAATCTTCGGATGATGCCAGGTGAAGTAACAGTGTTTATTTAACTTGCTCAGGAGCCAGCAGACTAGGTGGGACCTCAGTTCCCCCAGGCAATGCAGTCATCGAGCTGGGGAGTCTAGTTGGGTCCTGCCGTGATTCCCCTACAGCGCGTGATCCCAGGCAAGCAGGGCGCAGCGAGTCAGGCTTCACTGCACAGCTGGGTTGTGTCCTGTCAACAGGGTGGATTTGGTCAATATACGCATAAATTTAGTTAATAAGTTATTTTAAAGCCATGCTTTTCTGAGATATGGAGGCACTTAGAATAATCATTATAAAGCTTATGTGGAATGAATGATGTTATTTCGGAGCAGTAATCTTCAGTATGCATTTTTGTTAGTGATTCATTGCTGAATCAGACTCCTTGAGAGTTGGAATCAGTCAGAGTAGGTCCTAGTCGACAATTACAACACTAATCCCACGGCGATCTTGTGGGAGCACAGGACACGGTGCCATAAATACGATATTGATTTAGCAATATGTAACCATGTTTTTAAATTGATTCCTATTGTCCCATCAGACAGGCAAGCATATTGAATAATGGCAGGGCTTTATTAAGACGGTATCTTCAGGATATCCAGAAATAAAATTTTCTTTCACTATTTGGTAAGGTGAATAACTGTTTATTTTCCCTTGGGTCACTTTAAATTTTAGTTTTATAAAATCCGTATTAGCGGTATAATCAAAGCGAATTTCCCACTTCCTATCATACTGTCTCAGAACAGTCAGGTCAGTCAAGCAGGCGGTCTTCATCCATTCGTCTGATCTTAGACTTGCAGTCATACTCAAATAGATTGCTTGCTTCCCTAAATTGTGGCTACAGTGGTGCCTTTGAAAAACTGTAAGCATGTCAGCGTCCAGACCGTTCAGGGATTTTTGTCCTTCATCAGGGAATGAACAGACAAGTTTTGAAGGACAGCTTTTTGATTCCTAAGTACTAATCATAGTAAACTACTTCATTTAACCAATAGGTTCAAACGCGGAATGAAATTGCTTCAATTATTTTTCCTAAAGTGCTGTGTAGAAAAAAGGAAGTGATTCAGGCACTGTGAACAAACTTGGACTATTCCAGAATGACTCACCAGTTCATTACACCCCAAGCCATTTTTCATGCTGGTTATGGAAATAGTAAGATTGCATTAGTAAAAGTACTTTTCTGTGTGTGTGGAGCAGACTACAGTTATCCTAACAGGCCAAATCAGTCATGGTTGGATTCTCCAGTCTATTCTCCAGTCTCCAGTTCTGAATGTTGATTTCTGTGAACTGTTTTGGGTTACTGTTGATCATCCAGATCTGTAATTGACATAGACGTGGTCTGTAATTGTTCAGGGTGGCATACTGCAAGTTTATAAGTAGATTCCCTTGTGGTCGGGTATAGTTTAGGATAGCGTATGTTAATAATACTGCGAAATTACAGGCATAGGAAGCTTACTCATTTCCAGCCATGTCCAACTCCCAGGATGCATATGTTTAAGGAATTAGAAATAGCTGTGCACAGAATTGTAGGGCTGTGGGAGACCAAAAATAACATAGGGAAAGCAGCATTTCCTTCAGATATGACATGCATGCCTCTGAAAGACCAGTAATATGAATGAACATTGAAACTATTTTAATAGATCTTGATAATCATAGCGTGGTTCTCTGGTTAATTTTGAACAAAAAGACAAAATCGCGACGCCTGACCACAATTCGTACGAGTGAATTTTGAAGGGCTGTGTATGTTTAGCAGATGTTGTCATTCCTTTTGGTGTGCTGATGGTTTTAGATCTTTTTACATAAAGTAGAGCATGGAGTGTTGAAGAATGAGGCAGTTCCCTTAAAAATGCTGGTTTTATCGGGGTTTTATCAGTATGTATCATTGTACTCCACCTTTAGATAGGAGGATGCAATTTCTTGAATGTGTTTTAAAGGCATTTTCTTGGCTAGGGGAAACTATTAATGTCCACCCTGCTGCCGATATGGGGAAGTGACATCCTTGCTTCTGTTGCCCAATGAAGTGCCTGGACAAAAGGGCAAATGCAGAGGTTTCAAGAGAAGCCTGCTGTGTGCTTTCTGCCTAGGTCACGGGCCTTTGTCACTGCTTGTTCATTCGTTTGGTTATTGGGCCCTTACTGTAGAGGGTGGAGGAGACATATTAAATGGATTCATGTTAGAAATGGATTGTCCTTAAAAAGGCTTTTGGTTCTTACTGAAGTGTTTTTTCCTTTTAAAGATGACATTGCGGTTCTCACCAAGTTCAAGCTGTTGCAGTCAGAAGGTATTGTACTAGCCAGCGTCCCACCTTCCTTCCTTTTGTCTGTGCCCTCTGTTGCTTTTTTTTGTTTTTAAAATTCCAAGAGCCTCTTGGAAATCAGACTTCAGTTTATTTGAATCGCTGATGTCACACACAGGCCATTTTTTTTTGCAGTGGGATTTACAAGTCGGTTTTTACTTATCCTCTTGGCTACGCGCTAGCCTGGCATCTGCATTCATAGTGCTTGTTGCAGTTCTGGGTTGCAGCTCCCTTACACCTTCATACATGACATGGACATGCATTTTCTTGTACTGCTGTCTAGGAACCTGCTTATATGTTGTTCAAGGAGCAAACGTTTAAGTATGTTGTATTTCTCGGCTTATGTTTTGCATCCTCTTTCTTCCTTCTTGTGTGCTGCACCTGCGTTAATTCAGTTTTATTCCCCTGGATTAGAGCTACCGAGAGGATTTCTTTTCACAAGTTTATTAGCTATGCTACTAGAAGAGCATTTCCCAAGAAAGTTCATAATCATGCTTGTTCCCATGGTTCAATTTTCACAGCTACAGAAATTATAATCCAGAAAATACAACCGCCAAAGCTGTTGTAGGCTGCGGAGTCGGTTCAAGTCCTCTCAGCATCACTGGCAAATTGAATGCCATGGCTCGGGGGATGAGGTGCCAGGCTGCTGCTGCCATGGAAAGTTGGGTGCTGAAACCCTTGGGCCGTCTGCCTCTGGGCCCTGGGTTTGCTACCTTAAGCCAAAGCTGCAGCAGCCAACCTGCTTTCCTGCCTGATGGGCAAAGCAGCCACCAGAGTGCCGTGGTGGTGCTGCCTTTCTTTTGTTTCAGCTGTTCTAGGCAGCTGCCAAGTTTACGTATGCTTACAGACAGCCCTGTATCAAGGTAGAGCCTCTCTCCAGGAATATCCTTGCAGAAACAGTTTCTCAAGCAATTTGTTCTGGATATTTTGATAGTGGCTGTCTTTTGAGTAAAGACTGCGGTATTCTTATGATATTCTCCTGTTTTGTGCCTTGTGGTTCTCTTGTGTTGAACGTTTGTGCTGTTTGGGAAGTAACCTGAGTTCACTTCTGTGCTGAAGCTGTTTCTTAATGCCTTTTCTGCGTTTGATGTTGTCTTGGAGCATAGTCCCTTTAGCATTTATGATAAATTTGGGTAGGAAAAATGAGCCTAAATTAGTTACTTCCACATGATTTAATGTTGGTCTCCATGCTTCTGTCAGCATATACAAACAGGTGTGTAAGCATATACAAACAGTGTGCAGGTGTTTCTCTAGGTGTATAAACCTTTTCAAACTACAAGATACCTACAAATACAGATTGTGCAGGCGTGTTTTCCATAATGAAATAGCATGCAACAACTGTAGGTTTAGTATAACGAAGATGTTTCTGCTGTTATGTATCATTATATACCATTGCCCAGTTTCTCATCACATCAGATGTAAGATTAAAAGTCATAAAGACCATTATTTCTAAGCAAGCTTAGATACAGCTTGAGAGCATTTTTTTCTCTTTGTCTCTGTAGTTTATTAAAAACTTTTGAAGAATGTTTTTTGTTCTGCACAGATGTGATTTTTGACAGGAAGTATTTGCAGCCTCTTTGTTGTTGTTTTTTTAAACAAATAAAAAACATAGGCTCCTGTTATTTGTAGGAATAAAGTAACTGTAGTTGTCTGAAAGTGCTCTGGTCTAAGCTGTGATACTCTGTCCGGTCTGAGCTATACCCATTGATGCTTCCTTGCTGTTTGACGGAGAGAGGAGCATGATAAATCCTCTTCTGGAAGAAAGAGGCACCTTGATTAGATTCCTGCTGTAGGCTGTGATGAGCTGTTTACAAAACCGCTTATCCTTTTCCATTGGCGGGGGAGTTATTTAAATGACTGCCCTGTCTGATCAGCAAGGAGATGGCTGTGTACAGAGTCTGCTTAGAGTAGGAGCTGAGCTTATGGGCTCGGAATTGATCTCCAGAGGAAACTGTTGACAGAGGAGGTTCAGAGCCACAAACCCAGCCAACCTCTCAATATGATTTAGGTATTTAAAGATGCTCAGCGTAATTTCCCCTATCGTGTTACCATTAAGTAGTAGTCTCCTTGGCAGACTGACTTTTCTGTGGGAAAGGCAGAGCTCAATGCTGCTGTTAAAATTAAGGAACTTTTTAAACGAGCTTTGGTAACTTAAGTTGATGTTCTTGATTCTATCATCATATCTCCTTTATGTGTCTTTAATCATGAGCTTTACCATCGTACCGTTAATCCCTTAGAAGCAGAAAACAATTTCTAGCAAACAACCCCAGAGATAACAGAACTTTGAGAAACAAGGCAGCAAAGCTCCAGGTGTTGGACCCTTATTAGACAGTAACTCATAGGACATTTGAGGCAAGAAAGAATTTTATCCTCTCAAATACGTGATTCATCTGGATTTTGCTTGTCACAGTTAGAACTGTGTGACTGTGAGGTTACAGCCAGTTGGTACAGGCTGAGTGTCTTGTGTCTCAGGGCGTTCTTTATCCCTTCAAAAAATCATTTGTGAAGGTCTTATATAGCTGAATATCACTTTCCAGCTATTGCTTTTGCTTGTTCATAGCTCTGTGCCTTCAAGTTTCTCTTCACTTTCAAATACAAGGGTATTTTAAAAGGCATGTACTTATATGAATGTTTCTTTGAATATTTTTAGGGGAAGAAAGCAATGGACCTTTATGTGAAACGCTTTCAACTGCAGGATCAGAGGTCCCAAGCAGCTCAGAGGTAAGGTACAGTACAGGTAGCATTAACACTCTGTTGGTAAAAAGAGAGGGGAACAGTACTGTGAAAGATGAAATTAGTTTTGGAAAATAATACTGCTGTTAGATTCTCTCATATGTACATTTTTATCCATGCACATGTTTTTTTTTTTTTCTCCAGTGTTTTGAAGGAGCAAAAGCAAACAAGTAATGCTGCTATTCACTGAGTCTTGTAAGAGACTGCAACACAATACAGCTAGCAGTAGTGGAACAGTATGGGGCTTAACAGCGCTCCCAGTGTGAGTCTTGAAAGAAGAATCGCATATCGCAGTGTTTTGGTAATCGGAAAAGCATAATACTCTTCCACAACCCCAACACTTGGTTTTATACTACGTGCTATGCTACTAGGAAATCAAGGCACTCTTACACTCCTGTGCTCTAGGTACTTTTTTAATAATTCAGCTGTTTATGAGAAAGCCAATTAGAAGAGTTATAAGAATACCTCTTCCTTGCAAGAAATGCAACCCAAAAGTTGGGCAATCCAAAAAGCATCAGTTACTTGTTTTTCACAGTACCTCATTGCTTAATACATAAAGTATGCAGTATCTTACATACAGGTGTACGGATACTCTTCAGTTAAGAAATGGATCTAAAAAGAATATTGAAAATTACATGATCTTGAAATTAGTGTTTTAATTTCTGTTGTCTGATTTCTTCTTTGTTATTGTATGTTTAAGGAACATAGGAAGACTTTTAGGTAAGAATAGAAATAGCTGCTCTGTTGAAATATGGTGTCTTATGTTGGCTGAAAGCATTCCCCAGAAATGATACTGTTGAATTGAACGTTGACAAAATGTAGTTCTGTTGAACTTCGAAAGCATAAAACATTTCCTCATCTACTTTTAAGAGGCAAATTTAGAGACGATCCTGTCAAGACTAAACTCCAAGTTCTTACATTACACAGATGTTTGTCTTGCTAGCACATGCAGCCCGATCATCCAAATGCTTTTATAAATCTACCAAGTTCCACCTTAAAGGACTGTTAGTGTGTTAGTACTGTTAGTAGTTTAGTGTTAGACTGTTAGTAGTCTGGTACCTCTCCATCTATTGTGTGATGGACATCTTTTTCTCCTGGAAAAGTTTTGAGCAGACAATATCAATCACTTTACTGAACCCAGGCTGACGCTATCTCAGGTTACAGCGTATGAATCATCATACTATGATAGGCAGCAGTTTGGAGCTGATTCTGGGTTCGTGTTGAGTGTCACTGTTTAGATGAAGATGACCTATTTCACCAGGGCCTGAAAGAATTCACTTCATGACTTCGGCTGTGGGAAAAGACAAGAAACATGGGAGGAAGGGTGTGAGAAGCATTATGTGTAGGGGCATGGGATTTGAACCTTTTTGAAAGGTGGAACATTTATGATTCATAGGAAAGGAGGCTTTGGTCTTCAGGGTTTTCTTGTCCAGGGGGTAGTCTCCTTATGAAAAATAGGTCTGGTTATTCTCTCAGAATCTCCTGTTGGTAAAATCATGCTGCATTTTTCTCTTTTTTACTTCCTTACACAATTATTTTTTCTTAATTTGTTCTTAAGTATCACAAACAAATGTCCTAGCATCTCAGTAGTTGACTTTAATTTTCTTCCACTCTCTCCTTCTAAGAGGAGACAGCATACTTGGCTTTAGATAGTTTGTTTCTTCAGGTCAGCTGGTCATCTGATGCTTGCTTACATTTAAGTTAACGCTTTCTCTGTGTTTCACATCATCCTATACCACATCCCTTAACATGGTCTCATTTACCAAACTTTTGCTTTCTATGCACTAACGTGGCATAAAGTTACACAGTTGCTTTTAATCTTCTTGCCCAATTTCATGCTCTTATCTGCCATGACAGGCTTAGTTCCTGATGATTAATGTCCTATATATCCAGGTGAAGTCTGTCCTTAAAGTATTTCCATGAATTGATTCCAACAGTAAGATAGCCTTGGTTTTTTTCTTATAATGCTAATCCTTTATCTTGATATGTCATCTCAACTTCACTTTTCTTCTCTACAGACTGGAAGAATTTCCTTTCCCTCAGTTTGTTGATAGCCTGTCTTTGTCATCCTTAATGCATTCCTGTAGGAGCTGAGTAGGGTCATCAATCCTGGCCTGTGAGAAAACCCATACTGTCTCCTCTTTCTACAAAGACCCCTTTAAGCTCAGGTGGATGTGCTTTGTTCTTGTTTTGGCCAATAGTGCATTTCTCTATTTTATAAATTTACTCTGATGACAGATGGGTAAATGTCTTGTTACTTAAGCATGGACTTCAATTTATATCCCTTTCGACTGGGAAGTATTAGCACTTGAAGTCTTAAAAGGATTTAATTCCAGTGATTTTAAAACGTAAATGGAATTGATTCATAAAAAGACTAATGGAAAAGATTTACCTGAAATTACATTCTGGTCACAGCTAGAGTATGCTTGCATTGTCTTTCCTTTTGGAAGAGAAAAAACATAACTTGAAATAACAGTATACTTCTGCTCAGCAGTTGGAAGAAAAAGCTAAGGCCTTGATGTTGGTTTAGCAGTGGAGAGGGCAAAAAGATATTTAGCTTCAAATATGGAAAAGAGAAAACATCCATAGTTCACTGGCATATTTTTATCTTTTGCAGTTTATACAGTAATCTGTACATAAGGAATTATGCAAGTAAAATTTAAAAAGAGGAAAAACAGTCTGTCGTGAAACCTGCCAATGCATATAGAAAAGTCAGATGAAGTTTAGGATTCAAAAAGCAGTCATGTCTCCAGCCAGCAATGCTTTTGGTCCTTCCCCATAACTTTGCATTTGTGCTTTAATCTGCTTTCCGAATTTTACTGCATGGTTGTTTTTTTTCCTCATCTGCTTCTTGAGTCTCATTTTTCTCCTTTGCTCAATCTCCCACGAGGCCAAAAGAAGCAGGAGCACTTAAAGTTCAACAGTCTTCCATATTAGAAGCTTCACAGCATGAATCATTTCTAGATGCTTGGTCATGACGGGAGGCAAGGAGATTTCAGCAGACTGCAGAGGGGAAAAAAGGGACAAGATAGGGATGTTTTTGTGTAGGCACTGCAAAGGAGACTGCTTCCAATTATGTCATTGTGAAATCAGTAATTCAGACAACCACTCCTGTTAGGGATAGATGACTGTCCTAATTGAATCTCGAAGTAGAATTTACTGAATTAGTCTTTATAGAGTTCCTGTTCCAAGAAATAAATGCCTCTGATAGTCCTTTCAGGCAAATTGGAAAATGAATGAAATAAAAACTGAGAATCTGTTTTTCTTCTGTAGTTTATGCAGAGAGAGAAAGAGTATACTATGGGACAATTCTGTTTAATAGCATGTTATGTGGGAGATTGAATCAGAAGATAGTTTGTAGTTTATTGACATCTGTAAGAGGCATTTACTAAGGATTATTTGTCTGCTGTTCCAACTCCCTAGTGTAAAGTCACTTAAAATATGTGCAGTGTATGCACGTGGACCCCGAGTTCCTCACCCTCGCAGTTGGTTGTGCTGCTTTGCGTGAAGCTGTAGGGCTGTGCCCCAGTCTGGCTGTAAGAAGTTAGAAATTCTTTTTTCACAGCTATATATTAATTTTTCACCTTTTCTGTTAATTTCACACCAACAAAATGCTCACTAAAAATTCTGTTACTCAGTATTTTCCATATTGTAAGTTGATCATGAGAAGACCTGAGAACAAGCAGCTGTTATTCAAACCAGGTTGTTAGCAGAAGTAAATTGGCATAACTCCATCAAATGTGTTAAAGGGATGTATTTTACCAAGATTAGCGGTATGACGCATGGATTTTTTATTTTTTTTTGAGAGCAGCAGGTGCTACTGTACCTTCTCTAGCTGATTCCAAATGAGTTGATTTTTTTCTGGAAAAATCCCACCATCATAATGTACATTACTGTCATTCTTGTTCAGTTTTCAATGCAGACCAGTGGATTTTTGAGTAGAAAGAAAAAAGAAGCACTATTATTAATATTGTGGAAACAGACCAAATCGGTTTCCAAGTCTAGTTGGACATATGAAAAGGCTTCTTTCAGGTGTAACTACAAAACATATTCAGAGGAATATCTGAGAGAGAATATGCTAAAGCCTTCTGAGAGAGGATTGCAAAGTATGAAGGACCAGCTGAACACTGCTACCACTAGTGCCAAAGTGTTTTACTTACTGGCTTTCATCTGAACGAAGTTGGACTATTTGAGTGTTTCTGAAAGCACTGCTTAGCTCCCGTTCTGAGGGCTATGTTTTATCACGGTAGAAGCCCTGTTGTACAGTACATAAACTTTGGCATATAACAGAAAAGTGGTCTCTCTACACCAGTCTGAATGTGTAAGAAAAGGTATGCTGACTGTCAGCAATTTTGAAACACTTAACCCCCATGACTCGAGTTAATTCATTTCAGACAATTGTACTGACAGCGGGAGTAGTTCCCTGGTTAAACAGAAAAGCAGTTGACAAAACGCATAGGAACATACAGAGGGTTTTTAGCTAGACTCTTCCAGCTCTATTTTGGCATTTCAGTTCACCAAGATTTATCCTTGAGTAAAGCAGTGTGGGCAGCCTAGGGCCAGTGGGTGGCTAAAGCCTGCGCCTGCATCTAATCACACACAAGGTGGGAAGCTGTGAGTGGAGGGTGCGCAGGAAGGAGAGGTGGAAGAAAAGCTGAAGGATGGGTGCTGGCTTGGACAGGGGCGAATCGGGAGTCTCAGAGAGTCTCTCACTTTCACAACACAGTCCTTCTTTCCTTTGCACCATCTACGCCGGTCTGTTGTGATTTTTTTTCAGAAGCAAATCAAGAGATCAGTGTGAGAACTTACTAACAGAATCAGACACTGCAAACCATTATTCTTTCCAGTAGTGAAGCCTGATCTCAAAATCCCTTGCTTAAGCATTCATATAACCGTGGGCCAGGAGCGCAGATAGCTCGTGGCCATGTCTTTGTAGGATAATTGCTTTGTCAAGTCCTCTGTGGTGCTGGCGGTCCCATCACCCAACCCACGTGTGGAGTGTGGCCAGGGGATGTGGCAGCACCCTGCAAGCCCCCGGGCAGGGAAAAAGGGAACACACGGGTCTGGTACAGTGCAAGTCGGGGGGGGCCTCGCTTGGCTGCGTATCAAAAGGAAGCTGGAAGTCCTCGCAAGTCTCACTAGGGATAACCAATACAGTTACTGATACATATTTGCCTTGTCTACACTACGAGATTCATTATTTGTCTACTTGTATCCATTTTTGTTCAGTGTGTGCATGGTGTATAGTTTGTGTTGAAAAAATAAGTAGGCATCATATTTGTTCTGAATGCAATTGCAGAAGTCTGTTGTGTACATTTTGCCTGATGTTCAAATAAGAAGTATTGCTAGAAGTTGTTCTTTATCAGTTTGTGAACTGCGGTCTGTGCCCGATTGTTTATGGACTTGAATTTTTATGATGGACATGATGAGGAATACTGTATAGCTTTTATTAAAAGTAATTCTTAATGTTTTAAAATCAATACTGGCCATGTAAAAGTCAATGGCAGTAGGCTAGTGGTCCAGTTGATCTGAGGAAGTAGAGATCTGCCTAAACTTTGACAACTGGACTGAAAATCCAGCTGTCACACGGAATAGCTTTGCAGCAACTTAAACTCGAAGCTACACAGTTTTTCCTGAAATAGCCTTTTATTTTAAAGCATCCTTTGCATCATTGCTAACAACATTATGTTTTTCCCGTGATGCCACTGGCAGCAGGGTCTAAGCAGCACTGAGACTACTTTACTCATCCCTGATCATCAAGTGGTAAGCAGTAAGAAACATTCATGCTTCCTTGCATGAATTTGTGTGGCGTCTTCTATTACCATATGCCAAGAAGTCCCTCACTAAAAAATTTTCCAGTTTCTGGGAAGCCATCCTTTGAAAAACAATTGCTTTCCTAGCATATGAAAATGAATGGGGCTTTTGAGTCTATTCCTAGGCAATGGCTCCATGAGCATATAATGTGATGGCTTAATTGAGAAATTCAAGGTAATTGAAAGGGTTCAAATGGTGAATAAAAGACAAAATTGAAAAGTTAATTATTGGTGGAGAAAACTGGAAAGTTTGCTTTTTTTGACTGTTGTTTTGGGTTCATGGGATATAGGGTGTTTCGACTACGGTGTGACTAACAAATGGGAGATCCCTTTTTATGATGATAATCTGCAGGGCTTTGAGTCAGCATGATACCTGAATGTGTTTTAACCAATCCTGGCATCATTTGAAATGTTGCATATTTTTCTTATTGTAGTAAAAATAATAAGGAAAGGCCCAAAATATCCTTTTACTGAATTTTTCAGATATTATAATTGTGGTAATTATAAAATATGTCAGAAGACTTGAAATCTCCATTATTTTATGGAGAAAAAACTATTAACTCATTTAACATAACTGGAGAAGTACATGCTGAGGTGTATTCAGATTGCTTGCTTACATTGGGTTCTGGTGTCTTACATTAACACATGCTCTCTTGGCATCCTTTTTATTTTTCTTTGTTCTATTCTTGTTTAATTTGTTCTTTTGTCCAGAAAGGCTTTTACTGCATATTCAGATTTCAGTGTAAACATCTTGGGTGTCTTAAACTTCTTTGAAATGCATGTTTTCGAGCCTTCAGGTTTTATTGTAGCTCAAAATTGAAAGACAAGTATGCTAAAGGTGCAAAAATAGCTCCCTGAAGTAGGTGGGGCTTTTCTTGTTTCTTTTGGTGGCAAAGGTTATGGTTTTGAATGCAACTGTGTAGCTTGCACCAAGCATAACTGGAAATGGTGTTGAGTGTGTTGTTAACGCGCTCCTTGGAAGCGGTGAGCGCTGCAGCTACCTGGATTCCTCCAAGAAAGAAGATGGAAGAGAACGTCATGCCGAGTGCCTCTCTGGTCTGACAGCAGCTGAGTTCACTGTGCAGGAACCGCAGAGGAGTTTGCTTTTTTGATTTTCACTAGAGTGCCTGTGTATATGCAAATGTTGTGTAAACGCTTTTACAGGAGCTTTTTTGCTCTTCAACTTCCATCGAACAGGTATGTTTGGCACAGCAGGATGTTTCTTCTGGAGCTGTCAGCATGTTTGCTGCCATGGAAAGGGCTGGGGTATACGAATATTCAGCTTGCAGTAGGAATGAGCGTGTTAATTTTGTTTTTAAGCCACCGAATGTTGCTTGCCCTTCCAGGTCTAGAGTTTTTTTCTTGTATTTTGGTTCACATTTCATTTCCTTACGTTTTTGTGATTTTTTTTTTCAGTATTCTGGATTTTTTTTTCCCGCAGTGGGTTGTTAATTTATGAATTGCCTAATTGCTTTATAATGTAGTCATACTGGTTTGTTACGATGTCTGCAATAAAAACTGATTGGGTGCATGATTATCTGAGGTTAAATATACATTTGCTTTGTAAACTGAAGCTTGTAAGCAAGCAAAATATTGCTTGTTTTCGTTTTCCTTGTGATCTCAGGAAGCTTTCTTCTCTCATAAAGGAGTATAGTTATACAGCTGCTAGATATGCTGATGGGGATATTATTGACATGATTGCTTAGAATGCCCATTACTCATAGCTAGAGGTAGTTCATTGTGCTGCATGTCTTGGATTAGTGCTGGTAAGCACTTTATTGCTGAAATGACTGCTCTAAACGATCTTTCTACTCTAAGATACAAAAAGCAGAAGGTGATGAAAGAAGCTGACCCCTGAACCTCCAGCCCCAATGCTGCAGGGCTTGACCTTTACGAAATAGGAAGCTGGAGGTTGTTTGGGAGGTGCATTTCTCAGCGTAGGCCCCTAAGAAAGCTGCAGTTTTCTGACAGGTTAATCTGAACAGCATTGCTCTAAGCAGAGTTCCTCCATCTTTTAAGTACAGATATGGAGAGGGCTGGGATATTTAGTAGTGGAGCATATTTAGAGGAAACTCCATAAAAGCGGAGAGTAAGCCTAGCAGTGTGTAACGACTTACATTTCTTGTTATGTGGATGACCAGAAATAGAAATCCTTCTGAATCCTGTGTAAATACGAGGGATGAAATCATTCATGCCTGGTATAATGGCACCTGAAAAATACATTTGCTTTTCCAGCTACTATAAAACATGAGAGTATTGAAGGAAAGATGACTGTATTAACCAAGGTCAGGTACTTGTGTGTTTGGGTGGGTGAGTAAGGCTAAGGAAATATTTACTACAGTCTCTCACTCAATTTCAATCCCAAGTTATTTCTCTGAAGCACTTTCTGTTAGGGTTTCAGTGGCTGATGCCACAGCCAGCAGCTTGCTTTCCTCTCTGCTGTTAGTGGTGGCTGCCTTGTTTGCTTTGGACCTGCAGAAGCGTATCTGAACCACCTGTGGGAGGGAGGTGGCCAAGGCTTATTCATGAAATGTTTGGACAGTATTTAATACGTGCAGAAGTTTTAATGGATTTGAGTTCAGAGCATGACCACCAGCTGGCATTTATGCACTCTACCCAAATCCGTTTGGGCAGAAGTCAATGTGATATTTTTGCCTTAAGCTGTGCTTTATTTGTTTCCCTGCTGATGTTGTAGTCTTTCCGGCAACCTGTCCTGTCTGAGTCAGGAGTTCCTGCTGCGGGGCTGCAGTTTGCCTAACGCCAGGACTGCAGTCCGGTTCTGTGGGTGGTTGGTTGGTTAAACATGGTCCAACGCACCAACCTTGGGGAGATGTCCAGACGGAAGTTAACAATTCTGGGATCAGCTATTAATATTAATGTAATCCCACACGTATCCAGTTAATTTGCACTTACATAGTTAGGTGAAAAGAAAAATTAGCTCTTTATGCTAGACTGTTACAGTGTTCAATTCGTTGATCTGTCCAGATGCTCTGAAGACACTTAGCTCTTACAGAGATTATTGGACTATTAAAACTGAAAAGTTCCTAAGGGAAAATGAGTATTTCATATAAATCTGCTTTGTGACTGATAGTTTTATTCATTTTCTGGAAGCCCTGGTAAATGCCAGACACTGGCAGTGATGCTTTCTAGAGTCAATGATTTAGGCTGGAAGGGAGCTCTGGAGGTCTCCTTGGCCAACCTCCCACTCAAGGTGAGGCCTTGAAACTTGGATTGGGTTGCTCAGGTGGGGCCTTGCTTGGTCACGGTATGCTGTCGCTGAGGATGGAGATGACGCGGTCTCTTTGGGCAACCTGTTGTACTTGTTCCTGCTCAGCCACTCCCTCAAATCCAGTAGGAATTTTCCTTGTTGCAACTTGTGGCTGTTGCCTCTTGTGTTTTCACCATATGCCTCTGAGAGGAGACGAGCTCCATTTTTTTGCTGTAATTCCTCATTGGGTATTATTCAATTATTCAGAAGCTTCTGCTTGCTATCTGTATTGCGCTGAGAACCGTTCATTTGGTTACTGGTATTACAGAAGATGCACATCACAGACTATCTGCTGTGATGAGGGATAACTTAATAACTGTAGGTTGCCCAAGATGACTTAGTTTGAACACAGCTCTGAAAAGAGCTGTTCAGAAGTGAAATGTAGTCATCCATAATGTTTTAGGATTCACAAATACAACCAATGCAAATTATCAGCATTTCAGGTACTTCAGCCCTGTAAGTGCACATTCATGCCCAGCATAGCACAAGCATATAAGACTGATATTTTTTTCCTTGTGAAATCCAAATGTAGCAAAATGGAAAGGAATAATTTATGGGCTTAATAGGTAGGCTTGTCATTATCCATGATGAATAATTCTGTGTGCAGAAGGAGAACTGCTTAGTTGTCGTTCTCAAAGCAGATCCAAAGCTGACTACTGCACCTTCTGAAATGCTAGTTGGACCCGTAATGACTGAGCTGGGCTCTGATACATCTTGGAAAACAAGCAACCTTTGAA
Organism: Anser cygnoides; assembly: GCF_040182565.1. Lineage (NCBI taxonomy): Eukaryota > Metazoa > Chordata > Aves > Anseriformes > Anatidae > Anser > Anser cygnoides. Next base: position 11,065,244 of record NC_089877.1, on the reverse strand, counting down.
AACACTAAAGATAAAATATAACTCCAGTTTTTTGAAATGATCTCATTTTAATTATACTCCCCAAATAATTGAGACATTTATTTGGCAGGAGCTTTTTTGAAGCATATTATTATTATTGATTTTATTTTATTTGCATATATGGCTTTGTTGTTCACTAGGACAAAGTCTGTGTGAGCATCCCTCTGCCTTTATACATGGGTGGTTGAGGTAGTGTGATTTTCATGATGATCCCCAATATTATACATCGCTAGAATGCAGTTTAGGGTTCAGTTATCTGCAATGTTGAATAGTAGAAGTACTGGTAATACTGTTTAGGTTTCAGTGTGGCTTTATGTACTAATCAGGTTAATCTAAACAGCTGCAAGTTATAGTCACTTATTTTTTACAGACGAAACTGTAAGCACACAACAGAAAATGCTGTTCCTTTTCTTTTACTGGATTCCATGATTTTTGTGGGCATCTTAGTCTTGCATGATTGTATACTGCATTTGGAAGCAAAAGCATTTTCAGAGGTAGCTGTCCTGATTTCAGTTCTTAGGAAGTAGTCTGTCTTAATTGGTCTGCTGTAAATATTTCTCAAGGAAAAAAAAAAAAAGAGAAGCAAACAAAAAACAACAGAAGAATTGCTATAGAGAGAAAGCAGAGGATTGCAGCTTTTTCAGGAAATAATTTATTTTAGCTGTCTGCGTTACTCTGACTTGCAGCTTCGTAGCTCCCAACAGACTGGTATAGCTTCAGAAATACGGGAATTCTCCAGAATGCATTTTTGCTTCCAAATGCATTGTTATAATAGCAACATGCATGCTCCATTCATTAGCTGGAGCTTTTACCTTTGCATTACATTCAAAGAAACTTTCTTACTGGTCTCTTAAAATATGCTTAAATGTCCAAATAATGGCAATTAGCATTTTCAGAGTTATTACTTTGAAATACCTGAGATTATTTTCAAAATGAATGCCAGCACAGTTCTCCCTTTAATAAAAATAAAAAAAAAAAACAAATAATAATAATAATAATAAAAAAACAAACAAAAAAACCAAAACAACAAAAAAAAAAAACAAAAACAAAAACATGGCCATCCTGTTTGTGGGTGGTTTTGCTTTTTCTAGTACCTGGAGGCTTCTTCTGGCTTGCTTAAGGCCACAGACTTCTCTCTAACTTGAGGCAGGGGGTACTGCTGGAAGCAGTTCCACTTGGGGTCTTGGAGAGGAGCGGTGTGCTTACTAACTACTTGTTGGTTATTCCAGCAGAGTGGAAGGAGATATAATCTGTTCCTGAAGCGACGTCTCAGGGTAAAACAGTGATGAATGATATTGCAAGTGGCTTGGATGGCTGCAGTAATAACATGCTTCACTGTGTGATGTCTTCTGTTAACTGGGAGTTCACGGTCGCAAATATTTTGTGCTTTTTCAGAGAACTTTTTCACATGCATCTTGATATGGTTTAAGAGGGAGCAGACAGAGACATATCTCCCTGAATTACTCTTTTTGGTTCCTACTTGAATAAAATGAAAACCCAATTTGGTCCTTTATTACTAAATGTCAATTTGTTGATGGATGTGATCTAACAACCAAAAACCAAAGCTTCCTTAGCATGAAGTCAAATTTAGTCCAGGGTTCTAACTTCTAGAGCGAGCACTTTGCTATATGAGCTTCTAATCTTTTAAACAATTTGCTAGAGCTAAATACGAATAAAATAATAAACAATATTACCTAATATTAACTTTTTTAGCAGAGTGAGATGGTAGTCTTTATTTGCTTAATATTAATTGTTGTAGCTTACTCACCAGAAGAGATCATCTTATTAAACCAATATTCTGGCATGCCGATATGGATGAAAACATGAAGTTTAATTGATCTGTTAGAATATTAATTTTCCTGTTGCATTGATGCATTTTATTTTGTTATTTTTTTCCTCAGTTTTGAAATGTAACCCCTGTATTGTTTATGTGCTCATTTTGTATGTGATCCTTGCTGGGACATATTTCTCTGTGGCGGTTGACTTTTTGAGTTTTCTTATGTAGAAGAAAATGCATGGAGCTTACTTCTTGCCACCTGCTTCAAGTTGATGAACTGTGCCCTAGATTGCTTTGGTGTAGAGTGGCGTTCCTACTAACAGCAGAAGAAATCACTTGTGTTGATCATTTGTGACACATTCTAAGAACTGTGAAAGAATAAATGATAGCAGTTCACAGGCGTTGCTACACTAACATATATATTATTTATTCTTCAAACCAGTCATTTACATGTAGTGTTTGTGGATATAGGCAGTTAATTTGGAAATAATTTTAGCTGCATATAGCCCTTGTTAAAACTTGCCCGAGTGTACCTTGAGCTATGAAGAAACGGAAAAATTGAGACAATTAGAGTAAACTACATTGTCTTCTGTTATTTTAGAGCAACAGCAATACTTGATTTTTAATTATATGCCTGTATCTTCCACAGATTGATAAAAGACATCAAAGCAAAGATTCAATTTTCTTCAGGGATGGAGTCAGGAGAATTGATTTTGTTCTCTCCTATGTGGATGATCTTAATAAAGAATGGGAAAAAAAGCTGGTAAGTTCGCTTTTCTGAGTTGTTCCTGATTCTTATCTATCCTAACCTGAGTATCAAATTGCGAAGTCTTTCACATCAGTACACTCAGCTGGAATTGAACTTTGTAAAAACACTTTACAGAAGCCTAAAAAGCTGTTCTGTGTACAGAAATATGTGCAACTTGGTGTTGTGCTTTGAGACTCAATTTTACTAGATTTTCGGAGGCTTTATTTCCTGAATTGATCACTCACCATTGATTAAGGCTGCTCAGTATATCATAGAATCAGCTTAATGCCAAGTAATGCAAATGATTTTTCTTTCTTGAATTAACAGTCTAATAAAAACTGAGGCTTTGGTGAAACTGTATCTGTAAACAGTGTTAAATGAAGGGAAGTGTCTTCTAAATAAACAAAGCATTATCCAAATGAGAAGTAACGATAACATTGTTTATATATTTTATACAAATGGGCTGTGTGTTGATTATTCACCCTTGCCTTCAGTTAGAAGAGAACTAGATCCATGCAAATATCCATGTAATTTTCCTTTTAATACTTGAAAACTTTTTTTGTTGTTACTCTGAGTAAAACAAGTGCAGCATCTCCTCTTTGAGCTTTTGCCTGTGTTTGATTTGCTCTCTACATATATCCTTGTTGTTCTAGTAAAATATTTAAAGTGTCTTTGACAAGAGACCTCCTGTGGAACAAAGCACAGCATAACCACCTCCTCCTATGTAACAAGCAAGTTTGGGCTCCCCTCTAAAGTTCCAATTAGTGATCATCCTTGAACTTGTCAGCAAGACCCAGTTACCTGAATGGTAACAAGAGGGTGGACGGAATCAATAAATGACATGTTGGTTCCTTGCTCTCACTGACATTTGAGCAATACTTGAATTCAAGCTACTTAAAAATCCAGTACTACAAGATGCAGTCAGGACAAATAATAAACTTACATACAGCATAACATTAAAAATAATGCAGGGTTTTTAATTAGTTTGTTTCCTAGTTATTTGATGCTGTTTTTCTGAGCCAGTAGAGGTTATGTTTGCACACTGCTCTCTCTAATAGGTATTTCCAAAGTTTGCTCTTGAAAAGAAAGGGGGAGGGAAACAAACCACGACCAAAAAGCCATTCTCACATAATTGCATTATTCTGAAAGATAGGGCTTCCTGAAGAAAAAAAAATCATAGTAAAGCTTAGGACAGAATCACAAACAAAACTGGAGGTCTGTGAAGTAAAGAATGTTTTTCATCTACATCTTGTTGTATTAAAGTGTTTCATAATTAAAAATGATAATTTCCTTTGAACAAAACCTGCAAGATCGGGCTGGTAAAAAAATAAATAAATAAATGCTTACTGCTTCCTTTATGAAAGAAATACTGCTTTCGTTAAAGACTTAGGCTGCCTATATTTGCCTGCAAATATGATCTAGTGTAGAACACAGCCCCTGCCTCTTACTCTTGTTACCATGAAAAAGCAAGAATCTGTGCCATCAGCTGTTTGATGCCTTTCCCTGCTTGGGCATCTCTCAGTTGCCATCTTTGGTTACTCATGCTGGGAGACTTGCTTGGGAGACCAGTGTTACATTATAGCTGTGGCATCATAGGTTTATACAAAGGCATGCTTTTTCAAACTCACCCTGCTGCTTTATCGGGCTTTGTCCGGCTGTAATCCTAGCTATTTTTTTTCTACCATAAACAAAAATGCATTTTAAAAAGAAGGTAGAGGAGGCCAGTCAGCGTAGAGAGAGGAAAAAGATATTCATGCAAAATATGTGAGAACAACTCTTAAAATAAATATTTTCCATTAGTCATACCCCAATAACACGTGGGAAGAAATGGAGGCTATTTAGGTAATATTTCAAGTTGGAAGGAAAATGGGATCTTAGCCAGACGAGAGACCATGTACCTGGGTGTCATTATTTACTGAAGGATTGACGTGGAGGGTAGGAAAACCAAGATAACGCTGTGGTTCCTCTTGGAGGTAAAAATGCTTTTAGTTAGGAAGAAGCATCTGTCTTGCAGGAGAGTAGAACACCTACATGAAGTTCTGTGAGATTTCATTCTGTATATGTCTCTTACCAGCAAGAGTTGACAACACCATGGAAGAAGGCCTTGGTTTTGTGGCTCTGCAGGTTAGCTCTGTGCTCCCAGACTGGGCAGGGGTGGAGATGTCAGTGTTACGGCACATCACTTCTCACGTAGTTCTTGGGAATCTGCAGAGAAAGTGACATTTACTCGATATTTATGCTCAGCATAGGCCTTGATACAATGAATATGCCAGTAACTTAATATAGACTTGTCAGCTCAGAAGTACTGTGCTGTTGTATTTGTTGGAACAAAATCCAAATATTGACGCAGTGCAGCCTTTGGAATTTGCTTGAGATACTGGACTTATGGTTGTACAGTTGTTGCTGGAAAGAAACGTGCTTTTCTTCTACTGTAGTGCAATGATACAGCAAAATCTAATAGCTAAGAATAGAAATGTTTACAAGAAGAGAATAACAGTTGTGACAAAGGGTTTTGTTTCCTTGTCTCGAGGAAACAGCTTTATTCTGCATTTCTAAGAGAGGCATGAAAAACTTCTTTGTGTGCTTCCCCATGGCTCTGATACAGATGTAAGAGGCGGTCTGTTCATCTTCTCCCTTAGCTTCATGCAGAACAAATGCATTAACTTCTTTGATGTTCCCCAGAACCTCTCCAGCTTAAACTCTGTTTTGAATTTGCCTTCTATAAGCTACAGGAATAAATCCTAAACACAAGGTCTCTGTAAACAAAAATGAAGATTACATTTTTGTGAGACAGAAGTTTTATTTTTCCTTAAAGCCTCTAGGAGACAGCAGTATAGTATTTTATCTGTATATGAAATATATGAGGATATGGAAAAATAAATAAATTTTAAAAAACACTTCTAAGAAATTATTCAGGTAGTGCCAGGCATGATCTTTATTGCCCATACGTGCATTTCTTCACAAAAAAGAAAAACAAAAAAAAAAAAACACAAAGCACTGGGACTCTGGGATCTCTGTGCAGAGTAATTGTTGATTTCTGTGTTTACTGGAAGCAAACTCCACCTGTCCTCCGTGAGACCTGGAGACACAAAGAGACTTTATCTAGACCTCTCCCGCTTTTCAGCATCTCTGGGAGAAAGCAGGAGTTGCTCTGACACCAGGTAGCCCAAAGCCAGGGAGCCAGCAGCCGCAGCAGGCTCAGGTGCTGGCTGCTCCCCCTGCAGCCCGTTGGGTGCCAGCTGGCGCCCAGTGCAGCTGGGTGCAGAATTCACGGGTGCTTTACAGCATGTGGCAATTCCTACAGGTTGTAGTTGTTTCCCAGTGCCCTACACAAGGCTGTGGTCAGAAGGAGGCTGAGCATCCTGACATGCAAGAGGCATTTGTAAGGCTGGTGTTGCCTGCCTGAAGGGAGGGGAAGAGCATGGAGGGAGTCAGGGGTTTGACTAACCAATGTGTTGAATACCTAAAATGGCTTATTTTTCTGTTTAGTGATTGTTTTTACTCGCAATAGCAGCATTGTTACCAAGGAACAGATCTGTAACAGTTGTCTGTGTATCTTGGGTAGCTAATTATCCAGCGATGCGTCTGCACTGGGCATATTAGTGCTGGTGGACTTTGGATCCTGCTTTGTTAATCTTATCAGGAGGGTTCATTCTGCTGAAGCATGCATTAAGGTAAAGTCATCCTGTAGCAGCCTGGCGGTTAGCCACAGCGTGCTGGGAGAGGTGAAGGCTTGAAGGCTGTATCCCCCACTATCCTTTGTGGGCCACAGTAGTCTCAGAAAATGTGGTTTCTGCCTTTTGCATATGCTTCTGAGAGGTTTAAGAACTGTATTTAAACAAAATGTGGGGAGGGGAATGAGCCCACTATCACTGGCCTAATCACGGGATTATCTTCCATCACCCCCCTGTGACAGCAGGGCAGGGTCTGTAGTGGAATCCCAAGTATGTGCCCCGAGTGTGGCTTTTTAGGGTTGAGGGAGTGAGCTTAAAATTATTATGTGTATATATTAAAAACACAAAAAGTGGCACTGGGCCAAGAGTACACTTTGTCCAATGTAAGCCTTTCATAGCAATATGAAGAAATTCAGTATTTGACAAGAAAGGGGACTAATGTTTTAGTTCTGTTTGTTTTTCTGGCAGATTGATTTCCTTTTAATGGTGGTTGTTTCAAGTGGCTGCAAAGTACAGTACATTCACATGTCTTTCAGAGAAGGTGGCTTACGAGAAGAGAGCACGGTGATAAAAAGAGTAATTTCTATTAGAGCACTTCAATTTATCATGCTAAATATATAGTAAGAAGAGCTCAGTAATCAGGGTTGTACGCTTTGGCTCTGTCTATTGCTGAGCTGCACAGATCAAGGAGGAGCTGTCTGCTGAGCATCTGGTGGCAGAGAACCTCTGGGCTGACTTGCTTGGATCTCCTCCAGTGTTTGCCAGGGCAAGAACGCATGGCAGTGTGCTTTGTTTGGAGAAAATGTAAGCCAGGATGGCACATAGCTTTGGATGCGAGTTTTGAATATCAGCTTTTATATACCACTTCTGAATGTAATTGTAAATCACTTCTTAGTTGTATTGTTTTCTCTTAGATCAGTAGGTCAACAAACAAGTTCTCTGGTGTTGATACAGGTGCACGTAGGCAGGTTTGTGGGATAGATTAATTAAAAGAAATGCGCAGAATTGCGTTTGCCTCAGTACGCCTCAGTATTCACCATGATTCCTGAGTTCATCTAGGTTAGTGTCTAATTTAATAACTAATGATATTTGGCAAAATCAGCTGTTAGAGGTTAAAATGCAATGTCAGTAACACAGCAGATAGCGCAACACATTTTAGCATAGATCTGAGGGCCATTAAACCTATTCTTCGGTCTATTCATTAATCTGAGTAGTTCGTGCAAACTCCGATGTAACTAGGTCACCTTGCTTCTCACAGAAACACGGCAACATAAAATTGGCTGAAGACTTTCTTTTTTTTTTCCTTCTTGATGTGTGTTGTATAAGGCTATGGTAGAGAACACGTCACACGTCATTGCAGGTTTTAGCTAGAAATCAATTGGTTGTCTAGCTAGTGCTTTCTAATGAGGCTACAGCTCAATATTTAGCAGAACTTGTGGTTATTCTGGCAGTTCTTCAGCAAATGTTATGTAATTAAAAGGAAATTAATTCAGGCTCCCAATAGGAGCAAAAATTCTGCAGAGAAGGAGGGGAAGGAGATCTTGCCTAAAGACACTGCCTAGGGATTACTTGGCAAAGAAGCAGAATTGAAGCAGGATACCTTGGCATCAGACTCATGGAGGTCACGCACCCATCACGCACTGCCACAGGCAGGTTTCCTTATCTCTGCCTCAAGTCCATGCCAATTTTATACAGGCTAAGCACATGTGGGCTTACACGTGGTGATTTCGTACTCTTATCTAGTTTTACAGCCAAGTAGTTGATGAAGCATACTGTCTGAATGGTCTGTGATGGGTACCTGAACATCCACATCAGGCAGGGTTATTAAACTGGTGACAAGATGTCACTGTAAACAATAACAGAGCAGTCTTCTCAAATGCTTCCAGGATTTTTCTTTTTATCCAGTTTTTCCCATTCTCTTAGAAGTATTGCCGAATTGTCATAATAACCCTCCTAACAACTCAGAAATGCTCAAGGCTCCAGAGTTGAATTGTCAGTTTACCAGGGTGGCACAGTTTATGAGCATATTCCTAAGTAACATGTAAGTTTGGTGTTGTGTGTCAGCACAATTCCCTTTGTGCTGCTGAGAGTCTGCTGGTGTGCTGCAGCTGGCTTGTGTCTGTTGGGCTGGTTGCTTTTACAAAGGTCATGTAGCGTAAAGGGGTCTTTATCAGGATCCCTGGAAGGAGATAAAGACAGCAGTCACTGATCAGTTAGTTACTAACTTCATGGGTGAGTAACGTGTCTTTATTTCTCTTCAGGAAAGAAGAAAAGAATTTGAGAGCAATCTGCAGAAGGCTGGTTTAGAACTAGAAACAGAAGACAAGAAGGTAAAAAAAAAAAAAGTAAATAAAAAAAGGCATCTGAAGAAAAATTTGTACTAAAGAAACCTGCAAATGACTAAACATAAAGCACTTGGCCCTGTTAGAAAAATGATGAGATTCTAGCAGATTTCATGGAGCATGACTAACTTAAGTGAAAAAAGGTACATGTCTATTTGAGTTATTTTTCCAGGCAGGCTCCTAAGGATTGTCTAAAGAAAGGTATTTTGTTTCAGGAAGAACTAAATGCTTTTGATTTCATAACAAAAAGAAAACAGTTTCAAAATAGCTGTGAATTCACTTAAACCATGTAAATAGGAAGTATGTTCATAGCTAGGTTTAATCTCATCTAACAACTTGCAAGCCGTTTGGAATTCGGTGACTAGATTAACACATGCTCACTGGCTCTTGTAATTACACTGAGGATGCACCCTGGTGTAACAACGTCAGAATGGTTGATTAGTGTCACTGTTTTACTTTGTCAGTGGAGACCAGAGGATGCTGACAGTCAGCACTTTTTTCCTGCCAGAGATGGAGCAGAGCAAAACAACTTCTTGATGAAGTTTAGGCTCTGTAACATCCACAGATGGAGATTCATTGAGCAATATGTTAAAATATGATTGCTGTTATCTCCTCTGTGTGTGTTTGTGACATGCTGAGCAATGCTACAAGGACATGCGCTGTGGGGTGAGGCCCGCAATAAGATTATTCCTTATCGCAGGTGTAAGGCTGTAACAGATCTTGCAGCTCTTGGTAGGATGTTGTTGCAAGTAGTCTTGTGTGATCTAGTCCACTCTATGAAAACTGCCCCCTCCAGGAAACAGAGCAGCTTTAAAATCTATCACAGTGGCCTGAAGGACAGCTGGATTGCCAAGTGGCCAGCCCTGCACAGCAAACCCTTGCATTTTGAATGCACTCAGAATGTAATGAGTGTGTTCAAGCCTCAGAGTACAAGATAAATGTAGTCTGAAAAGCCTTTGTGAGCATTTAGGAGTGCACAGATTATTTGTGTCTTCAGTCAACCACCCAGATAGGCTATTCAGTGTTTAAAAAAAAAAGTCCTTAAAGAAAATCTTTTTTTGAAAGCTTAGAAAAATATTTAAAAGGAAATAAATTGTGTATAACAAGTGTTCTGATAAATCTTTCAATAAAGCACAGTGTAGTCTGATGTCAGATTTAACTCTTCCGGGGCAGGAATCTGAAGATGGCAAGATTTATTTTGTCAAGATCCATGCCCCATGGGAGGTTCTGATCACATACGCAGAAGTGCTGAACATTAAAGTTCCCATCAAGGAAAATGATATTCCCTCAATGGTGGAGAACCCCTTGGACTGTATGCTTACACCATTCAGGCTTCCCGAGAAGGTGATGCACCCTGAGCCGGATTATTTCACTGCACCGTTCAGCAAGGAGAAGCAGGAGCTGTACCTCATTAACGATGAGAGCACTTTCTTCTCACCATCCATGAGAAACAGAATAGTACGTACATGAATTTGTCTACTTCCATTTACAAGTTGATTTGCACTGACCGTAGGAATATACATGCAAGGAAGGAGTATATAAAGTGTTATATCTGTGGGTAAATATGAGGAAGCCTAAATATCTGCTCATCTTTCTTAGAATGCTGAAATAATGTTTGTGAGAGTGGGTCTTCTGGACTTTACAGGACAGGCTTGCCCTTCACAGTCTCACAGGGTCAGGCCTTGTGAAGAAATACTTCTTCCTTTGTATATTCTTGCAGATTAGACACAGTGCACAGCCACTGTAGGGTTCTGTTAAGTGGCCTGAAAGCAGGAAAGGATTGAATTTCATGTGTTTGAATCTCAGGTTAATTACATTCTTACACGTTGTCCATATGGAACAGAAGAAGGAAAGAAAAAGTTTGGGATTAAAAGACTGCTAAATAATGGCACATATTCAGCTGCATATCCTCTTCATGATGTAAGTATTTTAGCTTTCTGCTCCCTCGAGCATTTCCCAATGTTTTAATCTTTTACCTACTGTAACATTGCTGTTTCCAGCAGAAATGAAAATGTACTCAAACCCTTCAGTTTATCCTGGTAATTGATTCTGTTTTACAATTCACAAGAAATATGTGCCAGCCTCACTGTTTGGCTCTTATGTGCTGAAATGTTTCTTCCTACAGATGAGTTTCTGGGGTGTAACTTAGAAAGTCAGTCACATAATTTGTAGCAAACTTAATGCACAGGAATATACTATAATGTTCATGATACAGATTATGCGTTAAAATATTAGGAAGATCCCTTTAAAAAAAAAAAAGGATAAATGGATGTTCTGTAGGTTTACAGGGGATAAGTTGAGCTGATGAGAGTCTAGGCTGTACTGCTGCTGGAAGGTACGTCATAGTGTTGGGAGTACCAAAAAACAGGTAATAAAGAGTAGTCGTACAATTATCTTTTCTATACACATACAATCAACCTTAAATTGTAAGACAAACTTCCCAAATCATGAAATAGCCTTACAAATCATTGACAAATTATTTAATACTTTAAAATAGTTTGAGAATTTATGTTATGAAAATTTATGTTACTTATACTTCTTGATTTCTACTTAGAAACCAATTTGCATGCTTTTCTTGGTGATTAAGAAGCATTCAGAAAAAAAAGGAAAAATAAGATCACAAACTGAACTGCCAAATGTTTCTAAACAGCTGAGTTCTATGGCATAAAATTAAAAGAGCTATGAGAAACTATGGTAATTTTATGCCATTTAATTTCTAGGAAACTGACCAAATTCCTATGTTTCCTTGGTATTTGATGGGTAGATGTATGATAGTGATGACCATTACTGAAGTCAATTAGTGTCAGAATTTCATTTCGCTCCTTCTTGCATTACAACTTCAAAAAACACAGCACTGAGTGCATTATAGTGCAATGTCTAGGGGCTGGAACCAACTTTGATTTATATCCCCCTAGTTTACAACCCTCCGTGAAATGCTACTGCCTGTGGAATTTATATTGAAAGCCTGATTCTGAACTACAGAGAACAGGATTTAAATTTACATCATTTTTACTGCAGCAGGAGTAAAACAGTGGTTTTCTATTTCAGAGAAACTTGAGTTTCTGCTGCTCCATATGCTACACCAGTGTAAAGGAACAAACCATTTATTGCAGTAATCTACTAGAGCAAATGAGTACACACTGCCTGTGTTGTACTAGCGCAACATTGGTGTAACATAACACGAAGTGGCTACATGCAGTACAGATCGACTTCATGCTGAAAATGCATATTATCTTAAAACATTACATATGTGAAGAGGTTGCTACTACAAGTACTGAAGCAGAGTGTGTGATTGAGTGAATATCAGGTTATTTTAACTGGCACTAAGTTAAGAGGTGTACATCATTATTAATGCTCACTTCTTTCAATTTAGTGTTTGAATCTGTCGATGAGCTGTTTTGCCTTTCCTCTGATTTGCTCACAGTGTCAGTACTGGAAAAAGGCAAGTGATCCAAACTGTGACAATGAGAGGTACACACTGTATATGGAGTGGGCCCGTTTCTTACGGTTCTACAAAGAGCAGCCTTTGGATCTCATCAGGTAAAATATCATATGTGTTTTATCATATTCATTTGGTTTTCACTGTAATACAAGCTTATATTGATTTGTAGATGTTTCCAGCTGGGAAATTTTTACCGCTTGTAAGATGAAGATCTGATGAGAATTGGACATTTAATTGGGCTGTAGGGCTTTGGAGGACACAGCATATTTTTTTTACTAGCAATTGGAAATGTGCTGTGCTGCAAATTAAGCCTCATACGATCTAGCCAGGACTCCTGATAGATACCTTATAGATAATTAATCTGTAGATGAACACCTATAAAGAATATCTTGAATTTTATCATAAATACCTGCCACAATTTTTTTAAATGGATTTGAGATTTGGAAATCTCAACATAGTTCTGAAAACATGTAGATAAAATCAGTTTCTGAAGCTTGACTCTTAATTCAGTATTAAACCAAAACTGAAACTAACCTTACCCAACATTTCTTGGATTCAGTTCACATTATATAACAACTGCATTGCTTTATTCATGGGTTACAGTTAGCACTTCCGTTACACAACCAGTTTTGTTTCTGTGGTAAATTACTCTTTAATTCTAACTATGTGATCAGTAAAAAATAAAAACAAAAGTAAATCTTGATTTGGAAAGGATTTAAAGATGGAGTTTCCCGCTGGGATGGAGAAAGGGGTTTCAAAGGAAACCATATGTTTTGTTCTTTCAACTTGTATAACTTGCAACAGCTGGTTTTACGTATCACATTTATGAGAGTACATCCATGGATTTTCTTATTTTACATGAGAATTTTGCCAACTGATTCATATTGAGTCTGGATGGTTTGTTCTACCGCAGTTTTAAACTATGCTTTGTATCCCCTATTCAGTTGTGATGGTTATGTTTTTGTTTGTTTGTTGTATTCAGGAAATACTATGGTGAGAAGATAGGAATCTATTTTGCCTGGCTAGGATTTTACACTGAGATGCTATTCCTTGCAGCAGTTGTCGGTGTAATCTGCTTTCTTTATGGCTTGTTTACAATGGATGAAAATATGAGCAGGTAAGTTTAGTGTTGAAATCTCCTGGGCTTATAATGGTAAAAGTTAAGCAGTATGAAAACATTGCTCATGTAGAAAAATAACAAACTTTTAAACTCAAAGCAGACGAGTTTATTCTTTGGCTATCTCTATTGACCTAAACGGTGGTGGACGGCCTGTGTAGAACTGGTAACTATTAACTAGCAAGACTCAACTTGCAAGTGAAAAGCAATATTTTATTGCCATTTGGCAACAACTTTATGTATAGGATTCTGTGCAACACGTAAGGTCTACAGAATACCACTGATATATCTCCAATTTTTTTTTCAAGTGTTAATGGTTGCCTTATGCTTTTATATTTTAATCTATCTTGCAGAGTAGTCTATTGGCCTTTATATGTACGTTGTCATTTTTACTGACTAGCAAAAACATGAGTGTGGTACAGATCAGCAGTATTCTACTGGCAGAGATGGCTCAATTATCTCAGAAGCCAGTTTGCTTCTTTTTAAATAAACATTGTATTTGTTTCTTCAAGGATCCCAAGATTTACTAGATTCAGGGATGTGGGGTGATACTTCATAGCTTACTGTTTTTTATAAGGATTTGAGAAAATGTTGAGTTTTAACTGTAAAGGATATTTTCATAAATTAAAGCTCAGCAACAGGCATTTTACCTACGTTTCTACACAATATCACTGCACCCATTCTATTGTATCACGCCATTTTGAGACTTACATGTCTCAAACATAACTTATGTTCAGAATTGACCTGGGAATATTGCTATACATGTTGAAGTATACACAGGGTAGTAAAATTCACTCAATGTAGTCGTTAAATTGAAATAACAAGTCGCACTAAAGGTATCCAAGTTGAATTAACACCTCTCCTTTTAGGAAAGGTGTTACGAGCACATTACTAACTTGATGCAAAATAACATGGCTTGCTATCTCACCTGAAAGCAGTGCAAGTGCTGTACAGCTCCTTACAGACCTCCGATTCATTACTGGAAAAAAAATCAGAAAGCCCATACCAAGTGCGGGCTCATTCTCTTTCTTGCAGCAGCTGCCTTTACATGGCTTGCCCTGACTGTCTACAGGTTAACGCCAGTGATAATGACAAGGCTTGGCATATTCTCTGTGAAGCTGCAAATACTGAGCTTTGAACAAATCAAACTTCGACATTTTTCTTTTCTGGTGAATGACTTTTATGTAGCAGCTCTTAAGATGCTACAAAAACAGACACTGTGCAACTTTTTTGTCCTCAGCAAAGAAATCTGTGACCCTGCAATTGGAGGAGAAATCATTATGTGTCCTCTTTGTGACCGGGAGTGTGAGTACTGGAGACTAAACACCACCTGCGAGTCCTCAGAGGTCTGTATCTGATTCTTCAGCCATTTCTCGTTTTTGATTGGGCTGAGCATTGTTTTGTTACAGAACTGTTCCTATGTGTTCTGTTGCAGTATTCCCATTTGTTTGACAATGTGGCGACTCTTTTTTTTGCAATTTTCATGGGCATATGGGGTGAGTACGTTTGCTAACAAGTTTTAAGTTAAGCAATAAAGAGATCTTGGCCAAACTGCTTAGGGACACTGGAGGTGTGAAGGAGGAGGGTGAATGGCTTTGCTTTAATATTCTGCCTCAGATGCAAAAGTGAAAAAAGGACACAAATATAACCAACAAATATATAAGTGTGTGTGTGTGTATATATGTATATGCACATACATTCACAAATACATAAATATGAAATATAATGAAATCTTCAGTTGGGATACGGAGCTTCCAGTAATACACACAGACATCTGTGCTAATGGAAGGCCAGTTCATGTATTTGTTATCAAAGGATGTAACTACTAACCTTTTTCAAAGATTTCTCAAAACAATTATGAATAAGCTGATTTTGTATGGCTGTTTTCCTCAGCTTTTCTTGGTTTTAAGCATGGATTACTCATTCAGGAAGTACCATCAAAAGACTTTAGAATTGCACAAGATAAGGTTTCCTGTGATTGTATGAACCATAAAGTCTCTCCAGCTCAAATAAGAGCAATCAGATTACCCAAGGTTTACATTTTAAAGTAGTTTATAAAAGGCCTTTTGAGCATCATATAATAGTATAACTTTTATAGTTGTTTATGTATGAAATCAGTTCTCTCCGATATTTAAAAACAAACTTAAGCTAAACTAATTCTTGACCATGTAAAGCATCAGACATTCCCTGTCTCTATAATGATCACAATATCAATCATCAAAAAGCAAAACAAATCCTTCAAATGTACAACTCGAAAACAATTCTGCTGATTTGTAGTAGCTGTTCATGTGTTACACATCTATGTACATGTTGAATTATCACAGTTCCTTTGTTAGTTCTGTATTGCTATTTGCATATGAGAATTAAAACTACTTGAACATGGTTGTCATAACCATGGAAATAGCCTTTTTCTGTCTTGGCACCTTCCTTTTCATCCATTTCTGGAATTAGATTAATTAATATACTTAATCTGTATTATGCTCTTAGCTTTGAAATGTAATAGTCATTAAAAATAGATGGGTCACATAGTGAGAGTAAATAATAGACTGCAGAATAGGAGCCAATGCAGAAACAAGTTTAACTTGGTTCATAAAATTGTTTGCTTTTCTTTTATAACTATACTTCAACACTTCCAAATTGCAGTTACGCTTTTCTTGGAGTTTTGGAAGAGACGGCAAGCTAGACTGAAATATGAGTGGGATTTGGTTGATTTTGAAGAGGAACAGCAACAACTCCAGCTGAGGCCAGAGTACGAGGCCAAATGTACACAAAAGAAGAAGAATCCTGTAACTCAGGTAATGTAGATTACTGGGTAGTGTACATTATCTGAATGGACAAGAATGCAAATTCAGTTATGTACCAAAAGATAATTTTGATAGTGCTTGAGTTCTGTATCTAATTGCTAGGTAAAAATTTGTGTGATATATAAGCAGTGCTACTTTCATACTGGAGTAGGGCACACCCTCAGCTATTAGATCTCCGCACATTTGTGATGGCAATCAGCATGGCTTACATTTGTAGAACATGATCCCAACTACACCCTCTGCAGCCTCACTGAATGCACTGAATACCAAAGCAGCATTTGGTAACACACTGTTTTCTCACTGAAGGCATTCACTTGGTGAGTACTGAGCTTTGCACACCTTGACTAGGGTGAGAGAAAAGTGTGTTAGGTGCTGAAAGCAGCATAGCCTTGTTATCGTCAGTGAGTCCTGCAGCTAACAGCCCTGCGTTTCAGGGCACATAGTGGTGCAGCTGCACTGCTTTCCAGTCTGAGGTTACCGGTAACTGAGGGCTCTCAGCACATCAGCCTCTCACACATGAGAGGCACATCCCGTCTCAGACTGTTGCTGTCTTCCTGCAGATGTCTTTGTTGTCTAGGTTTTTGACAGAGAATAAATGAGAACTTTTTTTTTTTTTGCCTCTGGGGTGTGTTTATAATTTTCATTAATTATTCTATAATGATATTAATTTCCACAGGAAATAGGTATATGAAATCAGGAATACAGAGGTGGAGTTTACATCTTTCAGTATCTGTATGGTGTTCTTTACACTTCAAGATATCAGTCTGAAATCTTCACCCATTTAAAAGCATCCTTTCTCACCCCTTTGCAAGAGCAGTCTTCTTGATCTAAAGATATGCAAGCGTGGCTAGTTGTGTTTTTTTCTTTTGACACACAAACACGTTATTTGGGAAACACTAGAGAGATGGAAGTTGCTGAAGCTTTTTGTCTGAAATCTAATAGAGATATAATTAACCACACTATTGAACTCTTCTTCATTTACATTTAATTTAGGTAAGGAGTTATTTGACAAATTTAGGGAACAGATTGTTGTATTCCAATACAATATCTACCACCTTAATTTGAAGTATTTTGAAATCAACCTTGCTTTTCCTTGAACTGTCTATAAACAATTGATTTTCACTAGTCTTAAGTATAATAAGGTGACACAGTCTTCAGAAAAGAAACAGAAGCTTAGCCAGAGCATTGTTATGTAAACAGTAGGCCTGTCTTTCAAGGCTGTCTACTTAATTATTAGGAGATATGAGAAATAAAATTAGCATATATAAGTTTTTTCCTCTCTCTCCTTCTTCTGCACATGCAGTATTAATGCTGGTGTTCTTATACCAGCAACTTGTACGCCGTAGTCACACAGAGATCTTTGAGGAGAAGCACTATGATTTTGAGTGCATCTCTGCCAAGGTGTTGCTTTCTGCATACTCAGGAAAATGTCTTCAGGCAAATCCTAATTTTTGATGAGCTAGTTCAGCTAATTGCAAACAGATTTACTAGTTTACTTGCTAGTTTGCCTCCCTGTGTATGCTTAGGTTGAAAACCTCCGCTTTCTTACATAACTGCACAGTAACAAAAACCAACTGAACCACAGCGGTTCTGCTGCAGTTGAAGGAAAGAGCAGGGGGAATCACAGAGGCAGTTCATGGCCCTCATGTGCTCTGAGGTAACATACTGCAGCGATTGTGTGAGGGCAAGGAAGTACTGGACTGGCTCATGGGCAGTGGTTACATATGGCAGGGTCCAAAACCTGTAGTCTGATGAGGTGAACTGGCCACAGCCGATGACAGCCCAGGGTGGCATGGGTTAGGTGCATTTGTGTAACTGTCTTGAGGGAAGAGATTACTCTCTCTAAATTCATGCAGATCTTGTAGATGGCTTATTTGGAATTGATTTAGGAAAGAAATAGAAATTGGACCTTGATATATTTTTCTTATCTAAGACTGAGATAGTGCACAGTTCTGTGCTTTATAACTATGCATTAACAGCTGCCATAAAAATTCAATGACTGCATAATCCTCTATTTTATGACACATACATTTATTACCTTGGTGGATTTTCAGAAGCTTTTGTGCAGCAGGGCTTAGCAGTGATCCTTATCAATGCCCAGGTACAGCAGGTCATACAGGTTAGCCACACCTTAGCATAATTCCGTTTCATTAGATAATATGTAATACTGAACAGTAATTGAAAAAAAAAATTAATTCTGCAGACTGGGTAAGATGATATGGACACAGGTCACTGAGTTTCTTGCGTCCCAAGGCTAGCTTTGCTTCTACCAGAAAACTATTTCTTCGTTACTCCTAGCCATGATTCAAGGTTCAAGGTGCACAGAAATAAAAATTTGCCATCTTCAGGATTGAATTAACGTCTCATTTGCTATTAAAATTGTATTGGTATCATCCTTACGGTGCTGAACTATTTAGCTAGATCATAACTAAAAGCTGCTTTTGTTGATTAAGTTGAATCTCTATCTAAATAAATAACAAAACATTCCATTCAAAATTACTCAGTCATTGCATATTATTGTCTGTATTTTGTTCCAAAGTAGAAAACTGTTCAAGAAGCCTAGAATGCAAGACATTTGTTCCTTAGTATAGAACATAAATATTTATTAATGCATAATAAATATAAAACGTTATGAGCCTACGTAAAGTCACCTGATATCTGTGCTCATATCTTCTCTTCAGTTGTTTTTATAGTTCTACTGATATAGTGTCAAACTGTTGCCATCATCAAAAAAAACTTGTAATAATCAGAGGCTAAAGTATTTATTGATAAGTGTGCTTAGTAAGTATACTCTAGGCAGATATAGGCACTATATTTTACTTTCTCATGAGAGTGCAGCAAATTACACCTGTAACAGTGACATCTGTATCAACCTGCTCATTGGTTAAATAATACTGCTATCAAAAAGCAACAGTAGAACGATTGATATTGCGTTGGCCTGTAGCAATCAAAGTTCCTTCCTCCAAGAGGAAAAGAAGTATACTACAGTACCCTGGCCCAAAGATTTATTAAATTCAGATTACTTGCCACGAATTTTTTTCTATTGGTGTGGATTTTGAAACAGTCATTTCTTAACACATGTGATCTGGTATTTTAGGAATTAGAATTGGTTGCTAAAGAGAAAACTTTACACGAACATGGAAAACTGTTCTTGTGCTATGTGGGAATACTCTTTTGGGTAAGACCTAGCTGCCTGATGCTGCAGCAGCAATTGGCAACTAATGAATGCAGCCATTTCTTCAATACAAAAATAAGTATATTGAAGGAGTGGAAGAAAATGCTTTCTGGCTGTGTGGAAAAACATGGTACATCCAATTACATGATCATTAAGAAACCCTGACACAAATGATTTGTTAAAAACCAGTCCAGTTTTGAACTCAGTGCTGTATGACAGCTGACCTAGCATTACAGTTCTGCCCTGTTCATGCAATGAAGCAGTTGGTCTTTTTCCTTCAGCTACTAATTGATTTTCACAAAGGTTTAACCATTCTTTCCAGGTACTGTCTTGACTTTTAGCATTGTTATGGCCGCTTTGGTCCTGATCTTTTTGGAATTTTTTTTGTTCAGCACATTCAAAATGATGTCATACCTGCCCTTGTAGAGAGAGGGGTTGTGAGTGGTTTTCCTTGGATGTGGTCACTTTCCCACAGCTGTTGAGAGCTCTGTGTGCTGCTTGATGTTGGAATAAGTTTATGGATTTGTGAACTATGCTGTGCTTGCTTGACTGTTTCAGGAGATGGAGCCTTACTTGCCTCTAACTAGCCAGGCTGTGCGGTTCTGCATCTCAGGAACTACAGTGTTGTTCTGGGTGAGCATCTTCTTTGAATTATCCCATTAACATTTATCACAGTTACTGATCATTACTAATTATGGCATTAACACATACACTAGTGTGTTAGCTTCCCTTGGATTATTGTCCTGCTGATTTCCTGCGGTCATGCAAAATGCAGTTCAATTCAGTGGACAAAGATAAGAAACCTTGGAAATCTGTCATTAACTAGTAATTTGATGGGACATTTTAGCATAGGGCTAACTTGTTCTCTGGCTTACATGCCATTAGCAAGCAACAGTGAAAAAATGTGCAGTAAAGGTGAAAAAAATTTAATATTATTCACTACAATGAAGTAACAACATATTTCTTTATAGAAATAACTGTAGAGTGAATTTCAGAGTGGACAATATAATCTAACATGTCTTTTCCATCTCCATTTTTGAGTTTGTATCCTTCTGCACAATTTTTTTGAATGTCTGCTTTACTTCTGTTAACAAAAGAATTTTTGTGGCTTTAATGTGTCTAATATAACCAAGTGTTTTACCTGTGGTGTATTTTGCATTCCAGTGCTGCTAAACTCATACCCTTAAGAATAAAATTTAGAGTATAAAGCATGATGATGAACTTATTTCAAAAGATGCATGAGTTTATATCTATACTGAGGTGTGTGTCTGACATCTCTGTCCTTTCCTTAGGTTTCTCTGATCATAGCTAGCATGATAGCTGTGATTGTGTATCGTCTTGCAGTGTATGCCGCCTTTGCCAGCCTCATGGAAAACACTCAAACTCTGCAGCCCATCAGCGGATTACTGACCCCTCAGCTGGCAACTTCGGTCACAGCCTCTTGCCTGAACTTTGTCATCATCATGATACTGAATTTCATATATGAGAGAATAGCTATCTGGATTACTGATATGGGTAAGCAGTGTAAACGAAGACAGAACTCTGAAGGAATGGCTAGACGTTGGAGCTATCTAGAAGAGAATAGCTGCAGTTGAAAGGGACCTGCAGAGATCACCGTGTCCAACTGTCTAGGGGTTATCAGTAATTTTGGACATAAATTTGTGGTTAGCAACAATGACTCAGTTGTATCCATGACCATGCTAAACATTTTCCTTGCATTTGAGTAGTTACCATAAACTGCTTTATCATATTACAATGTTTGCATATATTAAAACTAGTCTAACAGAGGTGATCACAGTTCAGAACATAATTAAAAATTCGTTATGTTAGAGTCACCAAACAGAATTAAAAACATCTTGACTTCCCAGTATTTCAATTAGAAATCCTGAGGATGTATTCTTAAGAGATGGCAGCTTTTCAACAGACATTGTTTTTAAACAAAACATGAAATAATCATGTTTGTTACTTTGGAGGGAGAAGGGTGGGTAGGAGAATGGGGATAGGATGGTGTACTTGTTTCAGGTTTGTTTTTTTTTTTTTACTTAATACACCTTCTCTTAGGTATGGATTTACAGATTTGGAGTTAGATTCAAGGCAGAGATTGAGTAGGTTGAGAAGCAGTTGGGCCGAGGATGTGTCATTGTGGGTACGGCCATTGGCAGCATTATTTTCAGTAGACTCGCTCCAGAGCTGGAGGAGCTTGCTGGAAGGCAGATGCAGAAAGATCTCCTAGTTTTGTGGCAGGTTTTCTTCGACTGCTGCTTGCTTGGTGGATCTGTCCTTCCCTAGGGACCTTGCTATGTATTTTTTTGTTTTCCCATAATGATTTATACATACAAGTCCTTGTAGGTGCTTCACAAGAAGAAGCAACGTTCACAGACTACGCAGCAGGAATAGGGCATGTAGAGAGCTGAAAATTATTGGGTATTCGTAGTATGTACAGCTGTCATAAAAGCAGTTGGATGATCTTTTCTAATGACATTTTACAAGTGGAATTAAGAGTTGGAAAGCATGTGTTGCAGAAACTTACTGGGATGTTGCATTGGCTTCATTTTGATTAATTCTGGCCCATCTCATTTCAGATGTGTATTGCTTACTTCACTTGGCCTAATTAGACCAAGGAAAAACAGAACAAGTAATAAGTAAAATTGCCTCTAGCAAAAATAACAGAAATCTTTAGTTTTTATTTCTTGAAAGGCACGATTTACGAGCATGAAGGCTGTCATGTTGTTTTCCTGCTTCGAAGCGTGGAGGATTGATTTCCCAACTGTCAGCACTGCCAGCAGTTAGCAGATGCAGAGGGAAAGTAATTTATTTACGTCTGTGGGACTGCCGCCCTCCTACGGCAGCTTTAGGAGCTGCAGTTAAGGCTTAGAGAAGTGGCTGAGGATGGGAATATGAAACGTTGACTACATCTGTCAGGAGCGTCTGTTGTAGCTCCCTTAACTCTTAAATTTTTGAAAAAAAGGCTAGGCCAGATTATGCTTCTGGACAAATGTACAACCTATCTCTTCTGTACCGGACATTGAGTATCTGATATAAGCATTTGAACAACCCAATGACAATGTGAATATCTTTATGAGCTGCATCCTAGGAAGACCTCCTCACCTTTCTGAGTACGGCTTCCTCTACAGTGGCCTGTTTTCAGTTCCTAGTAAATACCGCCTGTTCCTCAGTCATGCAAACTTACACCAAACTTGAAAACATTACTCAGATGTGAGATAACTGTACCATAGGGCAGGTGAGGTCGTGTCTGCCAGATTCTGACCAATTCAGAGAAATTAGAATTTTTATGGTTTATTTTCTTCCCCTTTCTTCCAGCTTGAATTGGTTGCATGTTACCATTTTATAAATACTGTGCTTAGGGCTCCCTGATACCTTAAAAAGGTAAATATGATGGAAAATGTGATTATGGAGGCAGCCAAATCTTAAGCCAAGGCTTTGTGACGTTAACTGCCGCCAAGATGACAGAATCATTAGGTTTGAAAAGACCTTCAAGATGACCAAGTCCAACCATCATCCTGACCTATCGAGTCCCATCAACTAAACCGCATCCCTTACTGCCACCTCCACACATCTCTTAAATACCTCTAAGGAAAGGGACTCCACCACTTTCCTGGGCAGCCTGTATCCTCACGTGTTCTTCCCCCCACTGTGAGCTTCATAATTCGGAGGCCTGATGTCAATTTAAGTTGCATACATACTGCACATTGAAGAAGCAGTACCATAACATACTCCTCTGCCACAATGCGAAAATATTCCTTGTCTTATGCATTGCCAACATTAGAATTATCATACTCTAGGAGCCCCTGCTAGTTGATGTTTGAGATGTGCCTGTTTCTGAGATGAAATATTTGGGGATGCTACAAGTGATAACAGATACTATCAAGAAGCCAATAAACATTTCAAGAAGGAATTCCACCTGCCTGTCTACTCAGAACATTGCACTGTAATTAAGGGTAGGGTGTCTGAGGACAGGTGCTCCATCTGCTGAACTGAATTTGGAGGGCTGTTTTTGTTTTCATTTCTTTTGGGATGTAAAGTCACTGTGGGTGATAAGTATTTATGAAACTGTACCCCTTTTAAGGGAATAACGGAAAATAAAATTACTGTTTTCTGGTTTCACAGAGATTCCCAGAACTCATATGGAGTATGAGAACAGGCTCACTATGAAAATGTTCCTGTTCCAGTTTGTCAACTACTATTCATCCTGCTTCTATGTGGCATTCTTCAAAGGGAAGTTTGTTGGTTACCCAGGTGCATACACATACATGTTCAATCGCTGGCGAAATGAAGAGGTAGGAATTTTTGATCATGACGTTTTAGCATGCACTTTATCAAGCATGTTGAGCATTTAACGTCCTTCTCTAACAGCCTTGGTGAAAAGGATATTTTAACTGGCAGTCCAGGTGAAAATTAAGCATTGTCTTAATAACCTTTAAGAACTGCTCTCCTTTCTTTCACTTATAGAGCAGTAAGATGTATTTTATCTAGTTAATGTCAGTTATTCATGTCCATTAATCCCCCAATCTGTCTCTATTAGTGTGATCCTGCAGGCTGCTTGATAGAATTGACGACACAGCTCACCATAGTCATGGCTGGCAAGCAGATCTGGGGAAATATCCAAGAGGCCATTGTACCGTAAGTTCTCTTACAATGAGATGCCTGTGTTGTGGACAGAGGAAATTATTGGAAACAAGAGTTGACTAGTGAGCATTGCCATATGATGTATGTGACAATAAAAACATATGACATATGACAATAAAAAATACTGTATGCAAATTAACTGCATAGGAAGTAGACAGTTTTATAAAGGTTTTTGCATCTTTTTTTTGAAAGCCATGTTTGTAAAAGCATATTGCAACAAGGAGTTTGTTTAGAAAATGGGATCCTTGATCTGTTTGTCTCATTATTAACTTTTTCTGCATGTGCAGTTGGATTTGTAACTGGTGGGGACGACGGAAAGCCAGAAATAATCCAGAAAATTTGTATAGTCGCTGGGAGCAGGACCATGATCTGCAGACATTTGGAGCCTTGGGCCTATTCTATGAATATCTAGAAATGGGTAAGTTTAAAAATATACATTTGGAATGAGGACAAGGCACTTTGTGTTGACACTTAGCAGAAAAGTTGTTGAAGGCTGATGGCACCATTTTCATATGGTAAACAGTAAAGGATTAATAGCTGGAAATGATTAAATAGGCGAGCCCAATTTGGAGGAGGAAAAAAAAAAAAAGCTGTCTTTGCATCTTCAAATGCAGGGGATAGAATTTCATAGAAACACTGTGAACACTGTTTCACTCATTCAAATGGTGAACATTATTCTTAGTGCAGCCAGCTGTCTTAGTCTGTATCCCGTTCTTGTTCCCAAGCACATTATCAGCTGATGTCAGTGGAAATTCAAAGCATGGGATGAATGCCAAATATGCTGTGGGGTCTAAGCTGCGGATGTGAGATCTATGAACCAGATCAGAGAGAATCCATTTAGTTTTGGTTTGCGCTGTGCTGTGATACTGTCCAGTAGACCAGCAGAGGGAGCTCAAGTAACAGAAAAAGTTTTTTTCAGGGGTAATGCAAACAGGATCAGCATATGAAATTAGTTTACAAAACCCGAGAAATTAGAAAAAGAAATTCAGAAAACTAAATCTAAAGGATACTTAAAATATATTTATATATTTATATACATACATATATATTTGTCTATTAGAAGGACAAAATTGGTTAAAAAGGGGTCCCTTGTAATTTTAAGTATTCTAGATTGACTGCAATACTAGTGAAGCTATATTATTGTCATTTCGTACACTTGGTGATGTTTCATGAAGGGCTGTGATCTTGTGAAATTCATACTCAAAGAAAAATCAATTTTGTTAGTCATGCCTGTTAATTGATTTCTTTCATTTTGGTAACGACTAAAGTGATCATTTATGTATTTTATTTACAATTCTTAAACTAAGTTAAGACTCCCCAGTGGAAAATTGGCATTAATATTTTGTGTAAAGCATTAACAATAGGTGGAGGTAAGGTTGTGATAAAAATAGAAGTATTTCCTCATTCTTACTTAGGAGTCTAACTGATAGGAAACCCTTTGGGTTTTTACTTAATCTGCACAAACTGCAGGAAAAGAAAAAGAGAAAAAACAGCTTTTTTTTTATCTTTAACTCCTCTCATGATTCAGAAATTTGATGTGTGAGTATGTTCCCCTTCCCCTACAGCTACTTGCCATTCATGAGAACAGAACTGCAGCACCATGAAAGCATTAGTATCCAGCACTGCTGGCAGCATCATTTTTCAGGACCTGAATTTCCCTTCCTTTTTGCTGCTGCAGCCTGAAGAGACCAGGCCTGGGACTGGGGCAGTTTGTCACTTTGCTTTGGGCAGAGCTGGAGGAGACTTGTTGTGCTGACAGAAGCTTGCCATTTGTCTGTAAGGGCCAAGTTGAATGTTTCGTTGTCATCCCGAAGGTGCTTTACTAGAGGCAGGTGTCAGCAATTGTCTTTTCTGCCTTGCAGTCATTCAGTTTGGATTCATTACGCTCTTTGTGGCGTCCTTTCCTCTGGCTCCGCTTCTTGCTCTGATGAATAATATCTTGGAGATTCGAGTAGACTCCTGGAAATTAACCACTCAGTACAGAAGACCGGTGGCTGCAAAAGCACATAGCATAGGAGTTTGGCAAGAAATTCTGAATGGAATGGCCATCTTGTCTGTTGTCACTAATGTAAGTAAGCTAACTGCGCTAAGTCAGCTTTGACTCTTTTATGGACTCAGAGTTTGCAGATTTAAAAATCAGCTAATGCTTTTTCTCCTTCATCAACAGTATTAATTTTATCATGTGCTACCCTGTGGAGATAGGGTACAACTGTTTGTCTGATTCGGCTTGTCTGTGTGCTGATGATGTGCATCCATATTTCATTGGACTATAATCTTTCATTCACGTGAAAATTTTTTTCAGCATTTTGTAATGGTATAATCCAGTCTGAATCTTAGTCTGATGAAGCACGCTGATCATCCAGAGGGGACCATAAGGGACAAGAGAGGTGGATTAGGTCTGCTTACCAGATGACATTTCTCTCTCGTCATTGTAAAGCCTGTTCTGTGGGAATGCTGCTAGTTCAGCTGCTTTTGGATGCCCCTGTAGGGATGGTGGTTTAGGGTACTTCTTACACACTGGAAACAAAATGGGATTTCAGTATTTCATCTTGAATGTAATGTAAAGCAGACCACTGGGCAAAAGAGTTGCTTCTTTTTAATGTAGTGTATTCAGCAGTATCAGATCTGCAAATGTCTTAGGCAACAAAACCACCTGCAGCTGTTGCCGAAGTATAGAATCAGAATCGCTCGGGTTGGAAGGGACCTTAAGGATCATCCAACTCCAACCCCCAAGTAGCAAGGTACCTGAGCATTTCAAATATCTCATGCTTCCAGGCAAAACGTGCCAGTAGTCATTGTTAACTCTTTCAATACAGCTGGAGAAAATGGCTCCCCTTTTTCATAAAATAACTTGGCTGGTTCACACACTTAATTCAAGTTTGTCCGTTCTTGGAAGAATTCTAGCCTGCATCTCTTTTTTCACCAAGGAGTGTGGTAAATGCTGACAGAAGATGATTTGGTTTAGGGCTGAGAAAGTACGGGAATGTGTCCTGCGTTGCATAAAACAGTTGATAACTTAGTAAATGAGAGGAAAGGGAAGAATGACTTTGAAGTCAGAATACTCTTCTAGAGAAAAAGATATTTGGGATTTGGTGCCTCTTAAGTGTCACCCTTGCTCAGTGGATCCTGGTTTATGCCACAGTCGGTACCAAAAAGTCTTTATGAATCTGCTCACTATATTTGTGTAGAACTTGCTTAATTTCTTGTCAAATTCTTTTTCAGGCTTTTATTGTTGCATTCACATCAGACATGATTCCTCGTTTAGTTTACTACTACGCTTATTCTGAAAGTGACGACTCACCGATGTCCGGATACATAAACAATAGTTTGTCAGTGTTTCTAATCTCTGATTTTCCTGAGAGAAATAAGCCTAAAACGAACCCAGAAAATTTTGTCATATGCAGGTTGGTGTTGTTACAATGATATTTTGTGCCTTTATTTAGAATACAGTAAAAAAAAAAAAAAGTTACTGCAGATCTAATTAGTTTACTAGAAATTAAATCATGTCTTTTCATCATTCTGAAATGTAAGACATAGCATTTAAGCTATTAAAAAGGCAGTGTTTGAGATGGTAAGAGGTCATGCCCATAATTAAAAAGAAGTTTTTTTTTAAGAGACTCTTATGGCAAATGTGGTTTGCTTTTGTTTTTTTAGTCAATTAAGCTATTGGTATTTTTTTTGTTTGTTATTTTTTTGAGTGATGGAGGAGATTGATGTCCCTAAGATTGCAACACCAAACTGAATTTTCAAGCTATTTAGGCTGCAATGCCTCAGTGGCCAAGGAAGCATCATTAAGGGGCAGTTCAGACTCCAAAGCTGAAAATGAGATGCGGTCTTTGAAGTCAATTGGTGCCATACTAAATATCTCTGGAATTGTGGTCCATCCTACTTTTGTTTAAAAAAAATAAAAAGAGAAAACAGTCCTTTCTTACCACAAGAATTATCAGAAGCTTCTGGAAGAACTAGGAAAGAATTTCAGAGAAGTCCGTGGTAAAAGAGAAGCATTTTGATTTGATTTGGTGAAGAAAAAAAAAAATCAAGTTGTTGCTACAGCTTTATGATGCTTTAGTTTTAAAGACATGGGAGATTTTATCCCACTTATACATATGAGCAGTGTTAGAACACAAATTCCAGACAGTGCTTCCATTAAGCCCTGCATTATTTCAGTATGTAATCTGCCAACATCAGTTGGATTTATTTAATATTTGTTAATTTTTGTGTGATAAATCTCATCACTCCTGCATTATTTGATTATTGCTTGAAAAAAAGAGTAAGCTATGTATAAAAATTTCACACATACTCATCTATATTCTGTTGCTGTGAGTGTGGATGTTTAAGCAAACATAAGACAGAAACAAATGGATAGGCAACCTTTTTCTGCAGAAGGAAACAGACCATTTAAAACAAGATGAAAAGGTTCCTTAAGAGACAGCTGTATTTGCCTGTAAGTGTCACTGAGCTTGTAGTCTGTCTCAGACCGAATGACATTTCACCTTCGCATGCCTTTCTGTTCAACAGGTACAGAGACTATCGATATCCTCCAGATCATGAGAGGAGATATTTACACACTATGCAGTTTTGGCACATTCTTGCTGCAAAACTGGCCTTTATAATTATTATGGAGGTACGTTACCTATGTTACTCCTTTCTGAAATTAATACCTTTATACATTTGCTAGGTAGCTACTAATGTTACAGAAAACAGAATTGCTGAGAGTACAAAAGAGTTTCTTACTTAAGTAATCCCAAATGCACGTCTTAAATGAATAGTCTAAGTAGGGCTTTTGACATCAGTAAGTCAACCTCAGAGTAAGAGCAGTAAAAACAACTGATAAGGACACTACTAGATTTGATCTGTATTGAAAATCCTAAAAGTGTTTTGTGGTGATTTATGTAGGATAAAAAACAGCTAAAGAAGCACACATGGGTATTAGAAAGTGATGCTAGGAATTCAGAACCTGACACTTTGCTGTTGGCTTTGCTAATTCATAAATGGTTTGGAAGTAAATTTTCTGTATAACAGGAAATGTTTTAATCTTTGTGCACATCTCATATACACAATATTATTTTTTGCAGCATGTTGTATTCATCGTCAAATTCTTTGTAGCATGGATGATTCCTGATGTCCCTGCAGATGTGAAAGCCAAAATAAAACGTGAAAAGTATTTAACACAGAAAATCCTACATGAGTATGAGCTTGAAAAACTGAAGGAGAGGCTGTGTCAAGGTGATAAAAGAGCCACAGAAAAAGAGTTCATTGCTACAGAAGGGAAAATGGAGTTATCCAGAGCAATGTAGTTGAAAATACAACTGTTTGGGATTTAGCTCATTTTAGCTTCTTTATCTGTGATTTGCTCAGTATGCATCAACTTGAAAGCTATAGGACAGGTTCAACCCTTTGCTTTCAGTCCAAAGATTTTAGACTTCTCTTTAAAAGTTGTACTGAGCATCCTAGGTTTAGTAAATCTATTTAACTGTAAGACTTGGGCACTGTTCTCTATTTACCCATCACTTCAAATAATCACGTAATCCTAGAATCTAGGTTCCCAGTACAGGGAATGTTATGCTAAAAGGGCTCACAGGATATCATATGGTCATTACCACCAAGCCCTTCCCGTACTGCTAAATGCAAACTTTGAGGTTGTATCCCAGCTGAATGAACAGGATATCATAGAGGATTCCTGCTGTGGAAAAGGCTGAGAAGGATGACTTCGTGACATGATCATTTAAAATCAGACATCTGATAAGTCCTGATAAAAGGTTTGGGTTGGGGTTTGGGGCTTTTCTGTATCAACTAGGTCTTACAAAACATTTGTTCCTGGCTTTGAACTTCTGTATGCTTTTTAGAAGGATTTTTGTTATTGTTGTTTTTAAGATATACTGGCTTAATTCCACTTGGAATTATTTTAGGGCACAGAATTCAGTTAATATCTATTAGTGAAGGAAAAAACCCACCATAATTTATATTAATTAAGATAACATCTGCCAAAGAGTTTGCTCTTTAAATGCAGATTTTGTGGAACCCTCTATTTAAAGTGTTTTCTAAAAGATGTGTACAATTTGGAGAAATGCGGCTAACTTATTTCTCCATCTCAAAAATGGCCATTGGAAGAATTTGCTTGGCATAAGTGTTGGCCAAAACTGCTCCTTTGTTTACATTCTTCCCATTTTTGTGAATGTTAACAAAAGGTGTGGTTTTAAAACCATACGTCTGTGCTTGATCCATGCCACAGAGTATGACTTCAGAGTGCAGTGGACTGGGGGCTGGGCTGCCGCACTAACTGATCAAGCTACATGATTGTTCAGAGGTTAGGATTCATATTCAAAAGATTTTAAGAATGCCATGTACTTTGTTTACATTGTTCCTGTCCTTATACATAGGAATCTTTCTTTTTAATCTTCAGGAAGGAATTGTTTTCTGTTTTGTCATGGGATTTTTCTACAAAGTTATTAAGGTTATAAATAGATAAATACTTGTGCAAAGTAGCTACAATCTGTATATGAATGTGCCCTCGGTTTATTCTTTTAAGCAGTTATGCATTTTGATGATTTTGCTGTATATTTAAAACATATCAACGCCTCCACGCTTAGTGCCTTGTTTATTTGCATTTGGCAAAAGATGTGAAGATGATCACTATGTGGAAATGTGCATTTCCTAAGTGTGCTTGCAGGCATCGTGATACTGTGAACCTGCACACGTAACTATAGCGTTAGCCAAACAATGCCTGCCTTGGCACACTTCCGTGTGTTAGTGCCACGCAGACTGTTCACAGGAAACAGTTCATACCTAGACTGCTTAGATAAACTAGCACCAGACTGTTGAGCTCTCTCATGCTGAAATACACTAGCTAGAGAGATCAAAGATGTTAATATTTGCACTTTGAAAGTTATACTTCCTTGCAAGTGTGCAAGAAAAAAAAATCAGATTTGTATTTGATATCAGCTAAATTATGTACTGTTTACTAGATCCACAACCTACGGTTCCCATATTTCATTTTAGGAGACCTAGCCTGTGTCTTGAAATATTTTGGCTAGTAATCTTAATGTTGTAAGAGAGTTTTAAATTAGTGTCTTCAGTGGAACTGTTATAACTAGCAAAAGTTCTAACATTGAAGTGCCTACCTCGAACAAACATCACCTGGTTTGGCTGCCGGTCAAGGAGTTGAAGCAGATGTACATTTCTCTACTTTTCTGTAAGTTATTCAGCTTTGTTCTGTAAGTTTGCTTGATAAATCACACATATTGGCAATTCATGTTTATGATGAACTGACCATGTTCTTGAATATTCATATACATTTAAAGAAATGGATATACTGCAGGAATGCATGTTTAAATAAGCTATCTCTGCTGCTTAATGTGTAAGCCAAAGAAGAGTATCATTCACCATAATTACGTATGTGACACATGGATTTATATGATGTTAGCACTTTCCTGCTTCTTACATCTATACAGTTAACTAAACTGCTTAATTTAGACTTTTTTTTTTTTACTGTTAGCAATGCAAACAATTGTTTCAAATAGGTGATGAGATGCAAAATGACAGTTCTATGCAAAATGTACAGATCTGATTGAAGCTGAAAGCAGATCTGAAACAATTAGCATTAGATGCACTATTCCTGCATACGGAACATGCGTTTCTTCAGATCCTGTAATAAAGTGTCCTCATGTACAACACTTGAAAAGTTGTCAGCAAAATAGCTGCATTGTGAATGATTCTTGCTATTTAAAAGCAAGATGGAGGAAAACAAGGAAGCAACGTAGTTTGGGATACATATAGCAGAGATATGCAGAAGCCCCATGTGCAGACCTTGAATTTGATTTCGTGTTTGGGCCCCCACTTCTTGCTTCTTTCAAATTTGTTTTTTGACATCACTTCCTATTTGATGCTATTGAAACATGTTCTGTTTGTATGTTTGTTTGTATGTATGTTGTATCATGCAATAAGAAGTAAAAAAATATCTGGGATCTACTTATTTAAAATATATGTATCTGAAAATGTATCATGACACTTCATAACGTTATTTGTTGGTATAACAGAAACTGTTAAAGAGAAAATGTGTTGTCATATTAAGAGATAATGTCAGAAAATCTAACACCTATTTATGTCATCATTTGCCTTTACTTGTCATTAAGCAGTATTTTGACAAAAGATTATTAGCACGATTAGGATTATAATGGTCCATGTATACATATTTCCTGAAGTATTCTTGAAAAGTGACAAAATAAGAAAAAATGGTCTGGGCAGTTTGGGAATGTGCTTGTTCTTACTGTTAGAATATTTGATTTTGATGTGTTTAAAATATGTATCTAAAAGTGTCCTTTAACCAAAGCAAAGCTACTTCTGTGTTGGAACTACTGTAGTTAAAGCTACAGTAGATTGCTTCATTAGAGTTAGCTAGAAAACAAAATTAGCCTTTCAAGTGTAATACAATCAGGGAATTTTTTCTTCCAGTTGAAATTTAGTATTTATACATTAGATTGTATAGTATGATCTAAGCAAATGACTGCAAAATGAGTGCTACTACAAAACACTATACTGTTTATTTCTAGAAGATTTTCTTATGTTTTTACTTTTTTATGTAAGACTATCAGTTCGAGGCAATGGAAAGAGTGAAAATACATGGACTTCAGTACTGTTCTGTGTGTACTGCTTGTTTTGACTTGTACCGTCATGTAATCAGAGTGGCATTTCTGTTGAAGTATGTTGCTGATATATGATACACTAATGTTGGGATAATTTTTTAAACATTGCATTCAGCTAACTTATATATGTACATTTAATAAGATTTAAACCTTGCGAATAAAGCAGTGTTTATTTTTAATATGCTGTCAACTTGTTTTTTTTTTTTTTTTAAATAATCAAGAATTCAGCAAGTTAAATGCCCTGAGAGCCTCATGGAGAAAAGTATTCATAAAGATTTGTTCAACTCATTGCAGGGTATTTGGATGCTGCATACAGGTTTCCTGCAGTGGTCTGAGTAAAAAAAAAAAAATGGTAAGAAAGCCTACATCTGGTTGTCATCTTCCAACTGAATGTTTTGTTAAGAAACTAGTTACTGAGGGAAATGTGTACTAAGTTCTGCATATATTGTAAGAAATGCACATCAGCTGAGATAGCATGTGTATATGATAGCTACCTCATGAGTGATTGTAGCTTCCCAAATTCCTTATGTTAGAAGGCCACAATTCAGTGAACAAGATGGAGTACTTGCATCTTCCTCAAGGTATGGTACAAACAGCATGGTAACCTACATTCATTTTTCATACAGGCTGCTTTTTCCTTCATTCTTTGGATACAGTTTTTATTTTCCTGATGTCAGGATGTGAGGTGGCTTCTCAAGCTCTCAGTCACGCACACATTTTTCACACGCAGCGTGAGCGGTTCACACGTGTGCTTAGATAGCCTGGAGGATGCATACTGGAGAATACAATACAGCTCAAGATTTTTTCAAGGTATTGGTCAAGTCTTAATGTTCATAGATACCTCTACACAGTTTAACCTTCTTTTTAAAACTTAAGTGTGGCACTGGTGTGGGACTTGGGGTTAAATCACAATGAATCACTTGCCATCACTAGTTAGCACTGGAACTTGTTAACCACATTATCAAAACTCTGGCAACACCACCAACTTCCAGACATAGTAAGTTGCTTTCTTTTGAACTTAAAAAAAATAATTTAAGACAATCACAGGAAAGAAATGCGTGAGATGAACAAAACAGTTTCATCTGCTCTAAAAAAAAAAAAAAGTAGGCAAGGTGTAATTATGTATTATGTTATCACCATTGTTTGTTACTGAAGTGTGATAGGTTACTTAATTAGGTATCAATAAGAATAATTAAGAAAGATGGGAAAAGAAAACAGTGATTAGGAAAAAAAAAAAGACAAAGGGAGGTGCTGTTGCTCTGCAGGACATAGGGGATATTTGTGCTTTATAGAAATGTTAAAAGCTCTCAGGCAAATTCAAGATTTGCTCTCGGAGGCGGGCTCATTGCCCACACTGAAACCTGTGGCAAATGGGTAAGGACATTTAATTGAGGCTATGATTTTCATCCAAAAACAATTATATTTTATAAGAATGGCATGATAATTTGTCAGATATCCACAAATCCTGGAACATACCTGTTTGTCCCCATGATCAAAAATTGTAGTTACCCTTATGAAGTCTTATCTTCATTCCTTTTGTACTATAAATGAACGGCAGCGTTTGGTGGTTGGTGGCATTTAATTTGCTCAGTATTGTCAGCTACACATATTAAAGGGTCTTTTCTAAAAATAAGCTCCTATTTATGCTATGCAAAATGGTAGAGAGTACTGAAATGGAAGAAAGGTTTTGAACACGTGCATTTCTGTCTATCTTGTACACTGCATATTTCTGTTTTTGTAGGACTATATAAGTAACCCCATTCACCAGTAGATTATTAGAAAAACAAACAGCAAGCCTTGAAAGAAATGGTATCCCAAAATTTGAAATCTGCACATTTCATGCCTGTTTCAGAAGCATGGGCTCTGCAACAATTAAAATGTCTTGTCTAACATTCCTCAAATTGTTCAAAAATTAAAGAAAACCTACATTT
Organism: Anser cygnoides; assembly: GCF_040182565.1. Classification (NCBI taxonomy): domain Eukaryota; kingdom Metazoa; phylum Chordata; class Aves; order Anseriformes; family Anatidae; genus Anser; species Anser cygnoides. Next base: position 11,030,927 of record NC_089877.1, on the reverse strand, counting down.
CTGGAAATAATCTCTTAGACGTGACGGTGAAAATACCTTCAGGTCAGCACAACTCTACCACTGGCAACTCCTGCAAGTCCCAGATGTAACTAAAGCTAGAGTAACAGGCTACTGTTAGAGTAACAGGCTACTAAATGAAGCTGGGGCAGGGGGTGGGGGTCCCAAACCTCTGGTATAGCAAAGAGATGAGATTAAGAGGGCTAATGCAGCCCAAACAAAGGACTAACACATCAAAATGCTTCCTTCCCTATACAGAGGGGAAGCAGTGAAGGGAGAAAAAAATGACCATTACTGTATCAACGATTCAAATATTCTGGAAATAACTTTGTAATGTAACGTCATTCAGTCACAGCTACTGTTTCTTGTCTGTCCTCCTGCCTACTCGGGGTTGTCACAATTCTGCAGCATAGTCTTGGTGTCCTTAAAAAGAAAGAGCTAAATTAAATCTTGTTCTGGTTTTAAATAATTACTTGTCCCTACCCAACACTTACATCATTCAGATGCAGCTCAGGAAGTGGTTTTTTTTTTTTTTTTTTTTTTTTCTTTTTTTTTACATAAGCATGTGTACTGAGAAATCTGCTGGGAGCTGAGTAGGATGTGAAATTCAGCAGCCATATCAATTTTTGGAAGGCACATATGCACATTCCCCTGCAGCAACCAGTGACTATGCTTTCTCAGTCAGAAATGAGTCAACCTAAAACATTTAGTAAGTGTATGACTCTTCCTTAACTCCTCAGCAATACTGTTAACTAGTCAGAAACACATTTGTATTCGAACTGCTGCCTGACTGAGCTTCCTCATTTGATGGTCCAAAGGCCCACAGCTATTACTTAGCAATCCTGTGCATTAGCTGAATGGTTGCTGCCAGAAATGAATAGAAACCTCAGTAATTCTGTGGTCAAATGTTACATATCTATCTAGCCTAAGGAGAAATAAAGAGAGAGATTTAAACTCAGGTGGCGTTTTAATATATTATGTAATTTAATCTGAAGATGTAGGCAGTAATGAAGGTATTAAACTAAAAGCACTGGTGCTCTTGCTTAAATGGTAATGTTTGTCTGCATGATGGCTCTTTTCAGGATGATCATTGTTCTCTTGGTATCAGGCTCTGATATAAATGTGTGCAGCCCAAAGACAGGGCAATGGCTGTAAAAGACCATGGAGTTACTTGAAATATACACTCCTCTGAATGACACCTTTAGCCAGCCATGTTTAAATTGCTGTGTTTAAAGGCCAAACAACAAAAGGTGGGACAGTCAAGCAATAAAGCTGGTTTGCTATAGAAGCAGAGCAGCTAAAGAATTAATTAGATCTACAAGTCCCATGATTACAAATTGAGCTGCAAATACATACAAGACCTCTTTCTACTTACATATGTGCTACTGTAAGAATGGATGAAGTCTATGAGTTATCACAGTGTACAGTTTTTTCAGCTGTTTGTATTGAGCTGTGTATACCCTAATGCCTACAAAGCCGATGCTCCAACAGTGTGCTGTGAGCCCTCACTTCCCACAACACGGGCACTCCCCTCACACACCATAAGCAAACCCCTGCGTTCTGGTGCTCTTCACAGGGGTGCACATCTGAAGCAGCCTCGGTGAAACACCACTGTGGGTCGCTCAGCTGATTGTAACGCTGAAGCATCGCCCCTCACCAGAGCTTTCCTTCTCCCAGAGCTCATTTACACAGCCTCAGTGTGATGGACGGACAGACAAAAGGAAGAGGGAAAAAAACAAGCACAGTATTATCTTGCTGTGATTTCCAAATGTCCCTGCTCTGTTCCAGGTATTCCTTCCAGGCACACACCGTAACTGTCTGTAGGCATTGCAGCAGGAGCACTGTTTGCTACAACAAAGAAATGCAAGCACCTGGTGTTCCCAGTGGCCCGCCATTTTACAGCCAGACATAAAGGGAATTCAGCAGTGTATTTTCACCCTGAATGATGTACGGGACAGCAGAACTATTTCTCTAGTCAAGAGACATTACATAAATGAGTCTTTTAAACACTACCACCGTGTTCTTTCTATGCCAGAGTGCATTTGAAATGCTTGATGTGGCTAGGTATCTGGACCATACCATCTGCAGCAATGAAAAGTGACACTGGAAAAGTTCTGTATCAGATTGCCCCTGGCCACATGCATCTCTTGTGCTGACGGCTTTTACTAATTTGTCTCAAATAGTTCTTGCAGCAGTGTAACAGGAGGCCTATGTTCAAGAAGCATGGGCTGCATGCTAGGTGGCTCTTTTGATGTTTTCAGAGGAGGAATAGAAATACTCCAAAGAGAACATTTTAGTATGAAAAACTGAAGGCTGGATTCTCTGCCTTGCTAGAGCCTCATCACAACAGATGTTCTTGCTCTTGGGTTCTCTCGAATAAACATTTCTGTTGACATTATCATATTAGCAGAGTGACAGCAAACAATCATGGTACGGTTGAGCCTGTTTTTTGGTTGTAGTCTCTATATTATTCTTCAGCTAAAATCCTGGGTCCATCTATACTGATGAAAATTTTGCTACCATTTTCCAATGTGGCCAAATATTCAAAATTTCACTGTGAAATCCAGATTTAAAAAAGTTGCTGCAGTAGGTGGTCCAAGAGGTTTACAAAAATACAGCTCACCGTATATATGATGGCAATTGTTATTTTTGCGACCGCTAGCAGTACCAGCAATTCTGTGCTGCAAGGTGTCTAGACATCATGCTGCTGTAAGCAAGCTATGAGTGTATTACAATCAGGAAGGATTCCCTGCTTTTTCCCCTTTCACATAGCATTGCTTCTGTATCATGACAGCTTTTTTGGCTTCCTCAGAAGTGGCAGTACTAGCAAACACTGAATCCTAGGTGCCAGGTCACGCTTCCGTTCATCTGCTAACAGTCTTCCTTGCATGGGCTTCTGGTTCCCAAATAGAAATGCAATTCGTGTGCCTCCAGAGCATCCTCCCAAGATGCTGCAGAGTGTGAGGTGCACGTGTCCGGATCCCAAACTGCATGAACATTGCAAGAAATATTCCTTGTATCTCGGCCAAGAACTCAAAGCACCCTTTTTTAATGATGTTTCCTGCCACTTCAATGCCACTGAAGCTGGCATGTGTAGGTTCATGCCAAAGGAACAATGACAGATGATCCTGTGGGGTGTGTCTGGGGTGTTCTCTTAGGAAAAAGCAAACCTTCCAGCACTCTTTTTTTTTTTTCTTTTTTTCCTTTCTTCCATTTTTTAATGGAACAGTCTGTTATACCATCATAAAGGGATTTTCACAAAGATTTATAAATAGAAAAATCTCCTGCTCTGAGAGAGGGAACAACGAGATCCTGTGTGTTTCACGGTTCAGCAATAAGCTGCTCAATGCTTTTTCATTACATTGTTGTTGGGCACTCGTCAAAATATCAAATTGTTCTGTGGCTACAACGAGCCTGTCATGATGACTCATGTATAATTAGAGGATGCCATAATGTGCCAAGCTGCCATGTATCAATGAACAACATTCAACTTCTTCATCAAATGAACGTACTCTCCCTGGTAAAATGATACAGTTAATGGGGTCACTACTGTGACTGGAGTTCAAGGAGGTGACACGCATAGAGGGTCAACACAGAAAGAAACCTGCTTTGTACTTTTTCTGTAAGTTCCAAGTGCTAAAGTTATCTGCTGAACTTTACAGGGAACTGATTTTAGCAAGGAACTATGAAGTCCTTATTAACAACCTTATTTTCAAAAGGGGGAGGGTGAATAAATGGCGGTGTAATGGCTCAGGAACTGGAGAAGACAGAAAAACTGAGGCAAGAGACAGGCTTGAAGCCAGGCCATGTAAAGAAACATGGACACTTGTTAATACTCAGATGTGTATAAGCCTTTAAATGTAAGTGCTAGTCTGTCAGCAAGTCTCCCCTGCCTAGGAGAGAGGAGCCAATTTTATTAGCAGTTAAGACAGGAACTGAAATGGGGCATCCAAGAGGTTGATTCTGAGGGGGAGGGAAAAGCAGGCTTCCTTCTACTTTTGCAGCTGGAAGAAATTAAATGCAAAGAAAGCGTTTGGAGCATTTGCTTCACTTCCAGTGCAAGGGTAAATTCTGCTTCAGACGTCCATCCAGCGTAACCCCACACCTCCCTGTGCACAGAGCAGCCCCCCTTCTCCTGCACACACCACCAGTGATTTACTCATGCATCCCTTGTTTCCAGGGACCTGACTCATTCCTGGGCACAAGGACAGTCGCAGGAGTAAGCACTTTTGTGAAAGAGCTTAGTGTGTATGATGAGGCTGGGGCAAATGCTGAGCTAGGTACTGTTGGTTTCATTTGTGGAAGGAACAATTACAACTTCCTAGAAAACTATCGTGGTGAGTTTCTTAATTCCAAAATAAATGCCAGTTGTTTGTGCACAACTGCACAAAATTCTCAGTCATTCAGAAGCTTTATAATTAAGCCTGTATCCTGGAAAAGGGTTGACATTATTTAGCACAGGAAAAGTAAATGCTACACGATCGATGTCTTCAAAGAACACATTCTTTGTTGCTTTTTAAAGAGTGCTGAAGTGGTCCCAGAGTTGCTGTGGCAGGGCCAATCCAAAGGGAAGGCCAATCCAAAGAAGCAGATAGGAATTTTTCTGTTAACTTTAATGCCTTTGATCAGAAAATCGTGATTTGCCAGTGAAATGTCAAAAACCTAAAAAAAAATGAAGCCAGTCCTACCATAAGTCTCTTCTCAAAACTGGCAATACAGATACAACCAGCCATAGGATGTTCATGCTAGCTGCAATGCAGAGAGCAGACTTCTGTCAGGTGAAGTGGAATCAGCATGCTTTATGTCTCTGCATTTGGACAGAAAAAGAGACCGGTTTTGTTGAAATGCAGATGCCACCTTGGATACTGTTCACAGGACTTATCTCCATAGGGTTTGCCTCTCCATATGGACAACGGCTAGCCATGCCGACCAGTGCACTAGTCGCTCAGACATCTCCGAACAGCAGAAATATTTGCTCCATCTACACAGTTTCCAGGTTCTCCTCTCTCACGCTCCTCCTTTCCTGCGCAGTTTCTGGCTGCCTACTGCTCTTTGTTGGCATTTGCTACTGTTAACTGCAGCAGCATCAGTACCCTGACAAACGGAGCCCTCCTTTCCTTTTCTTAAGAGGAAAAACTCACCAGGCTCCAGTTCTCCACTCTGATCATTTTTGTCTTCCCTTATTTCCTTTAACACTTGTGCAGAAAGATGTGCTTCCATTTGAGAGCATGGTGGCACTCACTGAGGGGGTGGATGTTTTCCGGGGATGGCAGCGTGCAGCCTAAATGCTTGCATCAATCCTTCCTTCTGCTCCTTAGCTGGGGGGGAATTTGGAGAATATGTTGCCGTCAGAGTAGCCTCCTCTTTCTGGAAGAGCACAATTCAGAAAAGCCAGATACTGAGGACATACGTAGATTCATTATAACTCCATCCTCCTGCAGCATTAGCTGAAGAGAGAAGAACTTTTCTGCCATTGAAATCAATGGCAAAACCTGATTGCCTTTCCGAGATGGGATTACACCATATACTGACACCAATGCTTGTATTCTAAAGTCTATTGATTCAGACAATCCGAAGGATCATACAAAATGACTGCAGGTGATGAAACCGTCCATCTCCAACCCTGAATATTCTTTAATGTTGAATAATGTGAAATAGGCAATGAACAGAGCTAGCAGAAAAATTAAACCCTTGAAAAATATCATGCTTTCACAGTTTTCTTTTGAAGACTCTCAACTGATTTCTTCATCAAGATTTGTTCATTTATTTTCTGTTACTGTTTTCATATATCACATGTACTATTTAAAATGACAGTGAAATGAATTAGCACATTTTGAACCCTTCATTTTTGACAAATGAAATGATTCCTTTGGCTTTCTTTCCAGATTATTAACCCATTTTTTCTAAAATAGGATATTTCAAAAAAAAAAAAAAAAACAAACAAAAAAAAACTTCTATGTTGACAGTTTTTAAGCTAAAAAAGCTTTAAATCATACAAGATTTTCTATATGCATGATTAAGTGTGCTTTGGGGAGTATTTTAAAATAATAAGAACAGAAGTTTTCACTATTTTTGATATCATCAAAGGCAAAAAGTTTTCTGCTTCTTGAGATTCTCAATCTTCTGTCTTGTTCTGCAAGACTGAGTCACCAGTCCCAACACTCAGGTTGTGCGTGCTCATTTTACTCAGCCCTCCCTCCTGATGCACAGGGAACAAAGAACTTCGGAGCCTGATTCCTCTTGGAGTAGTGAATAGCAGCAAAACCGATGAAGTTAAACTTTGTTTAAGCATTTGTTACAAATATCAGAGTTGGGCCTAAATGTTTAGCAATGTGATCAAGTGTTCATAATTATTTCAATTTTGAAAGTGATCTTTTTCTATTTATGTCCCTCTGGTCTTTGGCAAAATAACGAGGATTAAATTAATAAAAAGCTTGGAGAAGAAGGTGATTCAGCTGTCCCGCTCATCAGCCATCCCACTCCTCCTGCTGAACAAACATTCATGCATATTCTGGGAACCCCCGGGTCTGTAAACTGCTCATCACCCTACTACAGGGAAATGGGGACTAGATGGGAAAATGAGGCATAGAGCATTTTGGAAAAAGAGGAAATATATGTGAAAAGGACACCCCCTTTGCCCCCCACGACAGACCTAGTCACAGTATGTTTTCAGGCTGATAACCAGCCTGTGGTGTGGGAAAGCAATTCCAGAACTTGCATCATTGTAGAGATTTCCTGCAAATATGCTAGAACTCGTGAGAAAGTCCTACTGTATTGACGATCATGTTCCTTGAAAGTGAGTTTTATAGAGAAACCTGGTCTCTTTTTTACGCTGTCTGACCTTCTCTGTACCCCACATGGGCTCAGGAGAGAATCCTGCCCTCTCTTTCCCTCACTGGTCATATTTTCCCATTTCCTTCAGGCTGTATAAGTGGTCACCCAACCTTTTAGTGAAGCCGGATTAATGAGAATCATTTTGAAGTCTATTAAAAGTGCTGCAGAGTATAGGGCAGCTTTTGAAAGACAAGCAATTGATTTATGAAGCCTTTTGGAAAACACTACTCAAGGTAGAAGATGTGAGTGAAGGAAAGATGCCCAGGTAGACTGGGACAGCAATATGCTGCGTGAAGCCCTTAGGTGTAATGTTAACCAGATGCAAAAGTACCTCTCAGTGATTTATGATGTGCACTGATGATGAAGCATGCACCATTCGGAAGGTGATTAATATGCTTGTCATAAATGGAAAGAAGGTGGCAGCTAGCCAAGAAAATTTGTCTGTGCAAGCAGACCAGCTCGATTGGCTGAGAGTGATGCAGTAATATGAGACTGATTGAACTCATGGATTCAGTGGAGATTTTTATTAAAGATAAGCACCTCCAGGGAAAGGTGTTTCCATGAGCCATGGGGCCTCACAGCAAACAGGAATGTGGAAGAGAAAAAGATGTGACTGACAGAATGGATTTCAGAGACTACTCATTTCCCAGCCATTCTGTTTGGGGATCTGTAGTTATTTTAGAGCTTTGATGATTATATTATTATTTCTAATAGAAAGTCCAAAACCCATGAACCCTGTCATTCCGTAGGCCACAAAAGGTAGACACTGTAATGATTCTGATGCATCCAGCCCTTCAGAAAGCAGAAAACACTGAAAAAGAAAGGAGTACCTACCAACATATAGCTGTGAATGAATTGGCAGTCTCAGACCAACTTTGAATGATATATACATCACACCAAAATAAATAAACGCATAAAACAAAACAAAACCAAACTAAAATTAAACCACCAGCATTCTGCACAAAGGAAATCATCAACTACTCTAGCTGATACTCCTGATTCCAGTTTGGGAAGCTGAATCTGCAATAGAGAAGCTGAAAACTGGAGGTACACAAAACCTTGCCAAAATCTAGTCCTAAAGGTGACTTTTTGCATTGGACCTGAAGATGGTGGGGAGATGGGGTGGGAGAAACATTGTCCTGAGCATGGTACTGCTGACTGTCAGGTCCCTTTCATTTGTATCTACAGAAAGATAGACATAATAGATGGAGCCTCCAGTTCTGTACAGCTTGCACCTTCCTTACCAAAAGAGTTAGAAGTCTATCATGATAAGGAGAAAAAATTCATCTGTGTAGAAAACATATGCCATGATTCAGATCAGTGCAAGAGAATTTAGATATTTTTTTTCCTTTTTTTTTTTTTTTTTTTTTTCCTGGAAATAGCCCTGGTTATTTTATTGGAGTTTGTATATAAAGCAAGACCTACAGTTTGGAACTGGAGGAAAATATTAAGTGAGAGAGAACATGAAAACAAACAGCTAAATTTAACAAGTTATGTGTTGCAGAAATTAATTACCTAGCTGCAGCCCCCAGGGTGTGATCTCAGGACATCTGGCAAACAGCAATAGAACTGTGCTCATATTCTTTCATATTTATACACAACTCAGTCTTGATCTTTGCTTGGCTGTAGTGTAATGCACATTTTTCATTAGCAAAGCAGGCTTAGTATCTAAGAAATACGCATTCCTCGGCAGGGCTTTAGAACAACCAAATGGTGAGAGGACTTTTGAGGAACTAGCATCACTTCTGCAAGGAAACTGTAGAGGATGTGAAAGTGTCTGGGGGGGTTGTTAGCTAAAGATAGCCTGCTGGTAAAATGCAACATGCACTTTAAAGATAGTTCCATGCAGAAAGCCAAATCCTGCATTCCCTTCTTGATACTCCACAGAGACATGCCTCCTGCTGACTTACGGAGGGGTATAGCCCAAGCAGAGACTTTGACATTTGTCTTTTCTCCTTTCAATTGTTATTTTCTAATGTATTGAGAAGTATCTGTAGCACTAAAACAAAATAGCTAGCACTGTCTCATAAGATCTTTCTATCTACACTCCAGTATCGGCTTTGACAAACAGAGTGGGGTTCATAGCTCATACACCATAGCATAGAAAGGCAGCATTAATGGTAAAACCGATCGCTTCTCCAGCTGTGAGAAAATAGGCCATTTAAAAACTGCCTATTGGACGGTGCCCTTTAGGTAAAAAAGGAAAGCAGCCAGAAAGTCTTTGTCACAGGAGTAGCCAGGAAGCTCCTCAGCTACAGAACGTGAGTCGTAATAATCAGATGTGATGCAGCAAAAGTCCATGGTGATGGGCCCATATGTGTCAGCTGCTCAGGCGAGGACTGCTGGGCTGAAAACCAAATGGCAGAGAAGTGTGTTCTGGCTTTCAGAATTAAAACGCCAACTTAAGAGACAGATAAGCAAATCTTGGGCCTGCAAAGGGCAGAAGGTTTATATATATATAAAGTAAGATGTAAAATAAGGGTCCAGAAGCACAATGCTCATTTCAGCTTGCACCTGTAGAGCCTCCTCCTGCCAGAGCTATGCCACTGTAATATAGCTGTCAAAGCTAGAATCATCCCATGGCATTATGCAGCACACTTGGAGCCACAGCTTCCTCCAGTGGCATCAAGTAGTTAATCCATCAGATGTGTGATGACTTATTTATAACAAACAATAAGAAAAAGATAGATATGAAATATTTCCACTGAAATGGCAGATTATAAAATGAAATTAAATGAAATGAAATGCATATGAAGTCTAAACTTGAAGGTGTTCCCTCTGACATTTAGAAAAGGGATCTGAATTGAGAAATTGATATTTTAGTTACATTTAGAGATCACAGATGTTTTGAAATGGATTGGTAGAGTGCTTTGGCATAAAGCTAGCTATGTGATACCCTGATCTTCCCCGCATCCCGTGGAACGCAGTGTAATCACCATTGAACTCATTAGCAGTGCCCTAAAATAAAGCAGAGGTTTTCCTGTCATCTTGAATTATGTACTGTTCTAATGTTTTGGAGGGAGGAGGAACATCTTGGGTACTCAGTACAGCAACAGGAATAGCTTCTCTGTGCTCACATTACCTCAACAGTTTTTACAGTCTTTGATTTTCCTTTGTATCTCGTGGTAAGAAGAAGAACATTTGGACTTTTATGCTTTCAGATGCATGGGCATATTGTCCTAAGAAGGTATCTAGTATTTAGTATATTTATATATTTATATATTTATATATTTATATATTTATATATTTATATTTATATTTATATTTATATTTATATTTATATTTATATTTATATTTATATTTATATTTATATTTATATTTTTATATTTATATTTATATTTATATTTATATTTATATTTATATTTAGAAGGTATCTAGTATCTAGTATTTATCTTTTAAAATATGTATTGTATAAAACAGGTGAGACCTTTGTGATTTATACAAAGCAAAGGATCTGTTTCTCGAAAGTATTATCAGGGACACCTTCCACTCTCAATGAGACCTGAGATCAACAAAAGCAACAACATCAAGAGCGGATTGTTTATGTTTAGCTTTCTAATGAAATGAGACTTGCACAATTCATTATGTCAGTTTCCCTTTGTCAACACTTTGAACCTATTTCAGTCAAATTGGCCAGAAACATTGAAGCCCCAGAGTTAAGAGTTCCCTACAAGTGCCAGAAAAAAATAGTTTACCCAAAGCATTTTTTTATAGAAAAATAAATGAAACACAATAAGGGAGAGAAAAAGGGCATGCCGATGACATGACAGGAACTAAGGGTGCTGACAGGAAAGCATTAAGGAACATGCAGGGGAGAACTGGAGTTCACATATGTCCTGAATAGGTCCTGCTGTGAGGAGGAAGTAGGATAAAGCTAGGATTGCTGAAGACAGGTAAACAGTGCCTCAGAAAGTCAGACACGTTCACTCTGATGTTCATATTTGATTTTCTATTATAAATAAAATTATGAGAGTCCTTTGACTAAAATACTAGTTATTTGAGGATATGCTGGCATTGCTATCTTGAATTAGTGTGATTTGATGCAGATGTGAATGTAAGACATAAGAACCCCATCAGATTCCTTATTTTCCTAGTTTGGATCCAGATTAGAGATGACTATACGGGGCTGATTCCACAGAAACTAAAGAGATGATATATGATCACATTCAGTCTTGAATTCATGTGATGGTTGTCAGCTTGTCAAGAAAAGAAACATGAAGGAAATACAGGACAAAGGGAAGTCTCTCTATGTGAAAAACCTGGTTCCTGAGAAGACAAGAGAATCATTGATACCTTTCCACAAGACTCCACTGACCCCAAATATCAACTAAAAACATATGCTTCCTCCTTATTATTATTGCTACAGTTACGCACTGTTTCAATATCCTTCTACATAGAAAAGCGATGACATAGCAGCTGAAAATACACAAGTGAACCTCTTCTGGCAGAGTCTAGTGGTGATGATGAAATGTGTTGCCTGTCTGTATCACCAGCAAATTATGCTTTGTGGATGTAGTTTACTAATTACAGTTTTACATATGAGTTTCTCCATGGAGAAACATCTTTACATGTAATAGAAATTCCATACATTTTTCTCATGCAGCATTTCATATACATTGGTTTAATTAAGTCTATGGATAAATCAATATTTGTCCCAAAGAGGGATTGTTCACCATCCTTCACATGCAAGAAATTGAGGCATGGAAAAACTGACTGGCAAATTCAGGCAGTGAAATCAGTCCCTGACCCAGCACTTTAGTCCATGAGTCCGACCACAAACTCAGATGTCAGTTCCCTGTTATACTAACCACAACTCTTTTTCAAATATCCACTAAGAGTTGTTTTGTTTGTTTGTTTGTCTGTTTTGTCTGTTTGTTTGTTCTTCCACCAGGAATAGTTTCCTGATCAAATGATGTATGTGAAGTTCTTTTTGGTATCTCTTTAAATGGTTAGCCTATTGAATGACAGTCTGTAACAGATTTGAGCCCTGTTCACATTTGTGTACCCTGTGATCTGAATCAATGGCAATTCCTCCCCAAACTTCTCTTAATACATTTTAAAATAATGTTAAGAGACAAGTCAACAGAAAAGAGAGGACTACTGCAGCCTTAGAAAAGATGGTTCTGATTTTCTAGTTCTAGCAATAAAAGGCCCCATAATCCGTTCTTCAGTTTGTACATTTGCCCCACGGTTTTAAAACAGTGAAAACAGACCTGACTATAACTCCTGTGTAAAAGCCTTGCCTATGCTGTTAAACAGTCCAATGGTGGACAAGACGGAACAATAAAATAATGATAGATTAATGATATAAAAGATCATTAAGCATCATATTAATAAAAGATAGGATAATATGCTTCAATGCTTGGCTTGGTTTCATTGTGGGTAATTGCATCCCACTCACCAAGTGTTGCATAGCTTTCCTGAGTACTGAGAGAATTGTTACTCCGTTTCACCCCCTGAGGTAGGTGCCTTTCTGTCTGCGTAACATGACAGATGGCTTGATGTCCTTAGGGATCCTTTGCATTTAACTCATGGAGCAGTACAGGAATTCAAAGGAACAGATGTTCCTGTAATATCAGGTAAAAAGATAAGCATCTACATCTACTTTTAAGATTAGTTATATCCTACACTGTCAAATTTCTCCACAGATGTATCAAAAATAAATAAATAAATAAACACTAAAAAAATAATACCAATACCATTGCTTTGGCAATTTAAAGGGGATTTACTATCGGATGAATGCTTATTAGATTTTTTATTTTAAATCTCGTTGCTATATTAAAAAACAAATGAGGTTTTAAACAGGAGTAGGAGAAGAGAGGAAATAAATAAATCTTGATGCAAAGTAACCAGAAAATTTCCTACCATGCAATAGTTATACATGAGAATTTAGTATCACCCAGTGCTTTAGAGGCTTTTACCACTAGAGGGCTGAAGCAACAGCCTCAATATGACAATGAAAGCTGCCTTTGCTACACACGAGCCGAACACACCCTGGATTATGTGAAATGCAGGTATTGCCATTAGAGTTAACACTAATATTTTATATGCTTAAAACAATGAATATCTTGACTGAATATTTAGTTTCAAGAAACAGTTTATGGAAAAAAAGTTTCATGGGAAAAAGAAAAAGAAAAAAAAAAGAAACAAACAAACACCACCACCACCAACAACAACAAACGAAGAAGCTGTTCCTTGTGGCCTGACAAGCAAGATCTTTATTTTAGCATTGCTTTGGGCTTTTGCGGTTCCATGGTCCCAAAGAAAGTAACAAATTTATTTGAAGGTGACATCAAATTCCATCAGATTCAATGGACAACTGCCATAAACAGAAGCAGGAGTTAAATCATGACTTTTGAGGCATGTTTATGCTACCTCAGTCCCAAGTGACTCAACATTACAGACATACATTTAACGACATAACTAAGGTTTCTCAATCATAATTTATTTCCAAAGTCAAGACTGTATCAGTAAGAAAAGTACTGTGTCGCCTTTTAATAGATAGGGAAGACAAAATCTCTTAGCTTGAATGTATGTGATCATAAGAGTTTAAAGTGATGAGCATACGATTATTTTAAAAAACGGATCACAAAATATATATTCATTTGGAACCTCTGTGTGCCTGACACCTAGGAAAGAGCAAATCCATACTGTAGTGTATCAGCAGCAAAGGTAAGGTCAAAAATGAAATTGAAAATTGCATTTTTAAATTACTGGAATGTATAACCAATGAAAATATTAGCTTTGGGTGTAGTTTGCTTCAGAAAAACTAAATCTTAGGGAAGATAAATGTATATTGCTGTGTAGATTTTGTAGTCTTCTAAATGGATTATGCTATATTTAGAACCTATTCAGAGGGTTATTATAGAAAAAAATGAGATTAGATATGGAGTAACATAAAAAACTTAGCAAACAACCACAGTTATAATTTTTCATCTGTTTTTGCTTAATTTGTTGAAATAGCCCAGTCAGAAACTTGTATAAAGGGACTATTTCTAGAAACAAAAGGACAGGTAAGGACTCAGTCCTTTAGCCTTCAAACAAGCAAAAGAAAAAGAAAATCTTATCACACAAAGAGCGTTTTATCTAATTACAAGATTTCACGATTAAACAATCAGCTTTCTGCCCCCATGTGAAAAACTGCAGGCATCTGCTGCATTCTGCTGGATCTACTAATGTTACGTTATGTTATGTTATGTTACGTTACGTTATGTTATGTTATGTTATGTTATGTTATGTTATGTTATATGTTATGTTAATATCCCTCAGACAGTCTTAGTGCTTTCTCAGGAAAGTGTGGTTTTTTTACTGGGTGGCTTTTGACTGAATTTCTTTGCTTATGGGCAATAGGTGACCATTTAGCAGTGACAGCGAGACTAGAATTTTCTCCATGATGAATTTTCTTCCATTTTACCTGCCCCTGATGCCAGTGGAAAGAACTCACAATGATTTCAATTGAGTTTGAATTAGGCCTTTTGTGAGAGGAGTGTGTATGTGACAGTTATTCATTATAGAAATAATTATTGCTAACAATATTGATAACATATTGTTATGTGTTGTTTCATCTAGAAATAGCTTACTCTACCAAAATTAAATAATTAATAAATAATGATTAAAAAGTTGACAAGTCTGGACATCTTTTACAACGCTACTGACATTCACTTTCTACTGTTCTTATTAGTTCCTCATCTGAAACCACAACAGCTGACTTGGATCAGGATGTGACTCAGTAATACCTGGATATAGTATGTAATAGTCATAAAATTCCTGCTTTGAATGGCTACAGCAGCAGCCTATTCACTATAGCATTTTACTATCCCAAGGTTATTTGCTATTCTGCATGTTTCATACAATTAAAGACTCATTCTCCTCTGCTAAGCGTCTGTAACCAGGAATGTCTTATCTGGCCTTTAAATCCATTTGCAGTTGGTATGATAGATTATTTCTCTTTTCCAAATCAGTCATAATTCACCTATTAAATGTTATTATTTTAATTATAATTACTGCTGCTACATTGAGCCATGGCACCAATGTCAGAGCTGAGCTTTCTAAAAGAGCGCCAGAGCTCCTTCTTGGATGTAGTGTGTAAAGAAATGAAACACCCTTGCTCTGCAGACTTTACAATCTCAAATTCCAGCTGAAAAAAGGTGCTCAGTAGTTTTCTGAAAGGCTTGCTTTATGGAATCCAAACCCGTCTCACCCCTACTAAATTATCTCTTGTTCTTTGTGCCCCTCAGAAAAAAAAAAAAAAACTATGTACACAGGTTTCCTTTGAGCATCTGCAATGGCACACTGGAGCCACAAACACTGGGAAGACTTGCTTATATAACTGTCCAGGTTTGCATTTACTGGGAAAAAAAATCCTTCCAACAGTGCAATGGTAATAACGATTCCATACGGAAAACTATGCTGAAAACCACATTCAGTAACTACCATGGTGTAGAAAATAGCACTATGTTATGATGCTAATTAGCAGCGTTTCAATTACATATAGTTTTAATATATTTTCTGCTGTACTATTTTGTTGTTCTTTTACAACTCTGAAATACTGAAATTCTACAGAGATTAGTCATTATGGAAATTTCAGTATTAAAATAATTGGCCTTTTATGTATAAACGTGCATTGCTGCTGTAAAATTTCATTAACCCTCCACCAGAGGGCAACATTAGAAAAAAATATTTATATAAATCCAAAGAGCAGTTGCTTTTAGGATACTGCAGCTACAACATGCATTTTCCTCGGGGAGTCTTACTTTTAATATACACTGTTTACAATTTGTCACCAACTAGGCAAGTGAAGGAGCTTAATAATTTTAGGAAAAAAATTGTTTAGAACACAAGTTACACTTTTTTTTTTTTTTTTTTGTAATTAACAAATGTACAGAAACCTTAAGATTAGTATGAAATATAATGGATATGACTTAGAAAGAAATAACATGCTTTGCTTCTGCAATCTAGTGCAAAATGATTAAAGTCAGAAAATTACTGCTAGATTCTGGGAAGAAAACTAACTGTGTTATCAGAATATGCCACGCTCATACCAGTGCTGAAAATACCACATATCAAGTCTAGATGTTGCACTGGCCTATTGCGATGCAGGAACGCAGAGGACACAAAAGATGTGAAAATAGTAAGTGCTTAAGAGAAAGCAGTCGCTAAGAAATGCCTAATGTGATATAAAATAAGCTGCGCAAGCGAATATGGATATAGAGATAAATACACCTTCCAAATGGACGTTACCCACTTATAGCAAGAGCAGTACTACTTGCAGCTAACGCCCTGCTCCCCAGAAGCGCGGCGGACTGCACCAAGGCCATGTCCTTCGCGCGCCCGGCGGAGCAGCGATGCTCGCCCTGTCTCGCCCCAAGTCCCGGGGCGAACGGGGGGTCCCCACAAGGCCCGTCCGGGGCCCCCCGTTCTCGGGGGCCGGACGGAGGAGGCGGGGGCGCGGCCCCGGGCGCCCGCGGCGCGGAGTGGGCGCGGCGCTGTCCGCGGTGCTGAAGGGGCGCGGCGCTGTCCGCGGTGCTGAAGGACGGGGCGCAGCGCCCTGGGGGTGCCGCTCGGCGCCGCCGCCGCCTCGGGGCGCGAACCGCGGGTGGGCGGTGGGGCGGTGGGGCGGGAGCAGCGCACAGGCCGGCGCTCCGCGCCTTCCGGCGGCTGTAGCCAAGGGGGAATTTCGGGCTGCCTGCCTACCGCGGCCAACAGCACCCCTCCCCCTCTGGCTTTACAGCCGGGGAAAGCGCCAGCGCCAAACGGAGATTTCTTGGAAACGCTCCCGCGAGGGGGGCTCCGTCCCCTCCCAGCCGGGCATGGCACGCCGCGAGCCCGCCACCTCTGAAGCCCGCGGGGCCGAGGAGACTTTCTGACCGTGCCTCGCAACTCCGCGCTGCCCGGAGAGCCGGGGACTGCCTGTGGCGCTCTCAGCCTCCCGCTCGCTGCCGCACACACGCGCGCTCCCTCGCCCTCGCCCTCTCCCCCCCCGGCTCCGCACGCCGTCTCTCCCTCTCCCTCTCTCTCTCACACACGCGCGCACGCTTTCTCTCCCTCTCCCTTTACCCGGAGGTGCACTGATAGCCATTTCATGAGGGGGGGAAAGTTACGAGATTAAACCAATATGAACCACCGTTGCTCGTAGCGGTGCCCTATCCAGAGCAGAGCAGAATCCAGCGAGCACCCCTGCAGGAATGGAGTCGGTAAAACAAAGGATTTTGACCCCTGGCAAGGAGGGATTGAAGAATTTTGCTGGAAAATCTCTTGGTCAACTCTACAGGTAAGACTGAGATCTATTATAGGAGCCTATTTGCTAGAAATAATCGGAAGCTTTTCTTAACCGTCAGCTGCTGAAGGAGGACGAAGAGGTATGCTTTGGGGAGGTTAGTGGCGGAGGGGCTGGGAGCTGTTTAGATATCGCTGATATAATCTGGATCCTGGAAACTAGTGCTGAAGCTTCTCAATATGGCACCCTCCTAACTTGTCTATCTGATTCGTAGATGGTGTCAGTAAATATGTAGCCAAAGATTACCCCATCTTTCTCGCACAAAAGCAGGACCCTATTTCAAATCATGATCAGCAGACAGCGGCTCCCTGTATTTTTGCTTTGTGTTAATTTTGAAATGTAGTCGCAGGATCTTTATCGCTGCCCTTACGAATCATTAAAAAATAATAATAATAATCTTTCCGAGTTTCGATTAGTCTTGTCCCTTGTGTAATGTGTCGTCAGAGGAAGATAAACACGGAGATGTATAAATAATTGATACCCGAACGATTTTTTTCTTCTGAAGCTGAAACATATAGATGGATGTGTTTAATTATTTATCCATCTGCATTGAGAAGCATCCACTTGTCTTACAAAAGTAATGCACAACTGCAATTGCTAAACTCATCGGCATCACAGTATGTTTCTCTGTGTACACGTTTCTACCATCTTTAAGCTCTGTACGCACAGATAAACAGACACAAATCCGCGCATCCATAAAAGGGGTATGTACTAAAGTTGACACATCGTACCCCATCCAATCTAGTGACTTCAGTGACCTCCAGGACGTTTGAGAATAGCCTGTGAAAATCCAATGTATTTTCGATCGCCCCCTGTGCCAGAAATTAGCCCTAAATTTCCCCGAATTACAGATTAAAGCTAACTGCGGATTTATCTGCCTATTGTAGGTCACGTAAAAGTCTTTTTTCCATACCTATGCGGCAGTATTGGGCACAAGCACAAGGCTGGTCCACAGCATGAGTCACAACTTCTGCTGCCATTTTCGGGGAAGGGGAAATATCAGCAAAGTGATAAGACAAAATTACAATTTTCATTTTAGCAGGAAAGGTACAATTTTGAAAAGCCGAAAGAACAACTAAACCCAACTACAACATAGTGAAAGCCCTACATTTCATCATCCTATTTAAACCATCTTCAGTAATCAGAAAAATAAAAAGGAATAACAGGTAATCAGAGAAGCTGCTTAAAAATATCATTAAGGAAACAAACTCTTTTTTTTTTTCCCTAAAAGACTCTTCAAAATATAAATGAAACAAACGAACATGGGTACTGTTTTTTATATTGTACAGTGAGTAATGGAGAAAGGGTTTGTATTTTGCAGCAAAATTCCGTTTGAACTCCCCCGTTAATAAACAAATACACCATTTACTATTTTTTTTTCCAAGGCACAGGACTGAACTATTTTTTTTTCCTATTCTAAGAATTAAAATAGTTTTCACGTCCCTTACACCTTAGTGTCTTACCGCAGATAAGTCCATTCGGTGAGAAGACACTTCTACATCATTCTTTATTCACACAAACGAATTTTTTAACTTAAGAACATTGTGCTGCATTTTATTTACAACTTTAAGACAGTAAAAAAAATATGCGGTCTTAAAGCATGGAAATAATTCTCCCAGCAAAGAAAAAATCGTCGCGATGTTAAATGAGTAACTATTAGCGAAAATCTCTGCATTTGCTCCAAAACACAGAGAACATTTTGAGCCTGATTCTGCTAATTCTTGCTGCCCCATTAGCCAGATGAGTTAACCTCAAAAAGAAGCTCCTCGGAGGAGAACTTCTGAGGTGAGAAAACACTCCTACAGTGGGGTTAGGGCAGTGCCAGGAGAGTGCCGAGTGTTGGGAAATGATCACGTACTCGCTCCTCAAGAGGATGGAGCTGGGATGGAAGCGGTTAGTGTTTCTGTCCTTTAAACATCTCAGTGACTGCAAAAGAAGGTTAAGAGATTCAGCATGGGGCACCTGCTTGATAAACCCGATCTTTCGTATTATCCACACGATGTTTTTAAAGCTTTTCCACCAAAGAAGAGACGCAATGTTCTAAGTCACCTTTCTTGAATGACAGGGTTGGTGCTTAATTTAATTTCTTTTTTTTCGGCATTTTTCTGTTGATCGGAAATGGCTGCAAACAACCGGTTCCCTTCAGATTCCTGTACACTGGTTTCTCGGAGATAGGATTCCGTGTAAAAACAAGGAAGTGGGAGCGATGAGGTCGAGGTTAGAGCTGAGCGGGAAAGGTGAAACCTGCCCAGAGATCACACACCGCAACATGTCGCTGAGCAGATGCGATCTTTTGCAAAGACTTCTCCGGAGATGTCAGTTCTCCAAAGACAGTCATGTTTTCTTTCACTGCATGTGACAGCCATTTTGCAAATCTAAAATAAGGAGCAATATTGCCCCCCCTACCCCTTCTGTTACTATATCTTTTGTTCCGAGACCAGAAGCAAAATGCACACCAAGCCCGTTCCCCTTGGTGTTTCTGGTACAGCAACGAGAGAATAAAACCTTCTCCAGAAGACTGCTTTAGTTTCCAGCCTATGCCTCTTGGGCTACCCAACATGGCGCCTCTGCAGTGGTTACAGATGATGTCTTCTTAATGCGCCCTACATATTTAAGCAGAAGCCTTTAATGATAGATGAGCAATTCTCAGCTAGAGCTCCTCCCTGGGTTTCTGCGGCGGGGCGGCGGGGGGAGCTGGGGATGACTAATCGTGACTCCCACAGGTCACAGCTGAAGAACGGCTGAAGGTGAACGGAAAACAAGGAGTAAACACTCAAATCGAGCCAAGGCCAGCCAAAGGGGCGGGGGGAGCGGTGAACTTAAGCCTCCGGCTGCCCGAGGTAGCCGTGCATTCAGCCAGGGCGGCAGGGCTGGCGCCGGAGTTTGACTTTCCCTTCTTGTGTCGGGCAGAGTCCTAGAGAAGCGGCAGAAGCCCGGGGACACCATCGAGCTGACAGAAGATGGGAAGCCCATGGAAATGCCCGAGAAGAAAGCCCCGCTCTGCGACTGTACCTGCTTCGGGCTGCCCCGGAGGTACATCATTGCCATCATGAGTGGACTGGGATTCTGCATTTCCTTCGGGATCCGATGTAACTTGGGAGTGGCCATCGTGGACATGGTCAATAACAGCACCATACACCGAGGAGGAAAAATTATTAAAGAGGTGGGAACCCTTCCCCCGTAACTCCTCTGGCCTCTCGGTACAATTCCCAGCCCCAGGTCAGGCACTCGAGCGCAGCCGAGCCAGGCTCCGCCGCTCTCGGGGCGCTTTCCCCGCCTCGGGCCCGGCCCCGCGGCGCTCCCCGGCCCCCCCCGCGGCTCTGCCCGGCCCCGCCGCCGCCCTTCGCATCCCGCTGCAGTAGGGGATGTGCTTTTCACCGACTGTTCCTATTTTTCCCTTTCATTTCCCAGCCCAAAGCCCTTTTGCGGTACAATTTACGGGCAGATATTTTTATTTTTTTTCCTTTGTCGCACACAACCTCGAAAAACGCAGATATCTCGTAAAATAACTGTAGGGAAGGGGGAAGGAGGACAGCGAACAACCGACCGCAAGCGGATGTAACGGAGCCGGGGAGGTTGTGAAGGAATGTTTGAAAACACCGGGATGGAAGGATTTGCGTGGAAAAGGCGTCAAATGCCGAGGCTCGCTTTGAAGCGGCTCGGAGCAAGGGGGACAGGAGGAGGCGCTGGGAGCCTGGGGGGCAGGAGGAGGCGCAGGGAATTTGGGGGGCAGGAGGAGTGTTTGCGATGGGGAGAGGGTCGCACCCCGGGCCGAAGCTGCCGCGGGTGCGCGCGTTATCCCGGCTCGATGACAGCCTTCCTCTGCTGTTTCTCTTCTTCTCTCCCGGTCCCTTGCGCTGGAAGAAAGCGAAGTTCAATTGGGATCCCGAAACAGTTGGCATGATCCACGGCTCTTTTTTCTGGGGATACATAATCACCCAAATCCCCGGCGGGTATATCTCGTCCCGACTGGCAGCGAACAGGTAACAGCGGCCCCAAACCTCCCCGCGTTTGCCCCCGCGGGCAGCCGGCCCCGTCCCAGTGACAGGCGCTGTGCAGGAGCAGGGGGGCCCGAGGGGGGGGGGGGGGGGGGGGGGAAGCTGGCGGGGTGCTCTGCTCGGGCATGGGGGGCCTCTGAGCTACCTGCCGGAGAGGGCCGGGGGGGCGCGGAGTTCCCTCTCCCCGTAAAAAAAGTTGGCTGGGGAGGTTGTGGCGACGCCAGTCGAAGACCCGCATTCAGAGGCAAGCCCGGAGGTTCGTTATTGCTTCAAAGCTTGAAAGATATTTTTTTTTCCATTACCGAACGAAAGAATTTTATGATTTTTTTTTTTCCTATGAAAAGGAAAAGCATCGGCAGGAATTTTCCATTAACACAAATGAATTTCGAATGGTCGAAAAACATGTTTCAATGAGACCTACACAATGAAAGGAAAGTGCAGATGGTGCGGGGACTTAAGGACTCGTTTCTATGGTGTCTGGCAATTTTTCAAGCACCCAGGGTGCGATTCTACCTGTTAATTAAATCCGCTGAGTATTCAAGACACATGAGGCTTTCACATCCACACTTAATGCCATAGGCTCCTCGTTCGGAGAAACAGCAAAGGTCCTAGTGCCACTCTTCAAAACAATTACAAACTAAGTGCAAATGGATACTAAGATCAGCAATATATACCTTTAACTCTTCTCAGGAGTGTGCAACATCAAAGGTAGGATAGATTGCCTGGGGAGAAAGCTGGCTTGTATTTGCTGGAGAAAGAGGGGAGCTATGGCAAAAGACTCTCCAAAGGAAATACCTTTTAGACAGATGCCTACATTAACAATAACGAGCATTTACTAATGGGCAGGTCCTCCAGAACTGGGATAACTCTAACGTCCCTCCCTTGGCAAATAAAACCAGAACACATTTATTAGACTGGTGTGTCCATTGTCTGTCAGTTTACGAGTGCCAGCTTTTTGACAATGGTTCGCAAACGTAAAAGGCTACTGCAAACAACAATTAACAGCTCGCTAGAGGGCTCCTCCTTTGACCGTTTTTGCATCTTTGCACAGTCTGTAACTCTTGAAGATTAACAGGAATTTTGCTTAAAACTGCAGGATTTTACTTAGAGAAACAAAAGTCTGTCCTCATTTGCCCTAGCAATGTCCTTAATTTACATCAATCCAAATGTAAAATGGTGTAACTACAACGATTTGCAAGACAATGGCTTGGACATCCCCAGGAAAACTCGGTAGTACAAACACACTACCTGGCACAGGTGTGAATCAAACTTCTCTTCATGAACATTTACACCAGTGAAAGCAGACCAGATCCAGTTGTTAACTTGGATGTACTTTAACTCAGCAATTTTATAGATGAGTGATTAGTTATTAGCACTGTGAAAGCCTAAGAGACAACTCCCACACAAGGCAAATGACCATGTAAACCACAGATTTAAACATGGAACTACCTGTTACATGCCAGCCAGTAGATGCAAATAGTCAAATACGGATAGCGGTTGTGATTTATATTTAGTCTGCAGATAAAACAATGGCATAGAATGGAGAGCTGAGTTGTGGTTGGAATAACAGGGCACTGAGGCCAAACCCCAAGTTAGTTCCTGAATGCTACAAACAGATTTTGACATCTACATGGTCAGCTCGAAATAAACAGAATGACAGGAAGGTTAAGCGGCACACAAAATAGGGTGGAAAGCTTGATGTCCATACCTTTCCCAAGAAATCCTGCATCAGAACAAGTCCGAGCAGTGGGTACATAGGTTTAGAAGCCTACAGTACCATTAGAATATGAGCTACTATAAAAGCCTCTGTTGTTTTACACATGCTCCAGCCTCAGATGGTCCCTTCACCCTGTGATGGACAACAGCCAAGTAACATTTTGTTTGTTTGTTTTAATCCTCACTGAATATCTTTGTGCTATCAGTGCTTTCCTTTACATTCACAGCAAGTCTGAATTCATACAGAAAAACTAATTTCAGGTGTCCTTCACATAAAAAAAAAAAAATAATAGTCTCTAGACTAGCATAACCAGATTCAAGGCAATCCATGAGAAACAGCCTTGAGCTGAAGAAAAATGGAGATTTTCAACAGGGAGAATGATTCATTCCCTGGGAGTGAAGGAGATAATGATTACATTGGAAAGATAGCATGAATGAAAGAAAAATTGCCTCCCGACTGCCAAGAGTGTCATGGAAGGAAACTGGGAAGAGGGTCAAGGTCTGTTTTGTGAGTTTAATTTGCTGTTGACAGGGAGTTGTAGAATGTACAGGACAGAGTTTGCTTGACATAAAGATTCAGTCTAGCAACCAGTTATAGAGATTGGGTTGACATAGCTTGAATGTGTCACTAAGGTATAACACGTGGAAGAAATGACCCTCCTGTGGTATCAAGTAAACCTTTCTACACACAATGCATTAATTCCAAGCTGGGCAGGATCCCTTTATCTTGATCCTGCCCCTGTCCTAAAACGTTTATTGCCTATAAAGAATTAGCAACACTGCGTTGCTGGGAACTCTCTAACATTTTATTTTTTTTCCCCAATAATTGAGTCTCTCAATGGGTAGCATTTTACTGACATCCTTTGCTAATTGTACAACTCAAGGCTTCTGCTGCATAGTTATTCTGCTCTGCCTTGACCCACTACTCTTGTCACACACAGCTCTCCATTACTTCTAGCAGATCAGATTTAGTGATTTACAGATTTACAAGTAGTAAATGGACTTTCTCAGGAATTTGTGCTTGCTAGCTTGGGTCTCACTTTATCTCATTTTGTGTAACTGATAATTTTGTTATAGTCTTTTCAGCCCAACTCTAGGAAAAATGCTTTATTTAAAAGAGATATATTTACACTGCTATAGTTCCAACAAGATCAAACAAAAATGTCTTTCAAAATTGCAGAGAACATTCAGAAATACCTCTCCTGTACTCTTACCTCTCAGGTGATCAGGAGAAGTTGGGCTAGTGCATTGCAAAGGCTGGTGCTCCTGAACAGTTTCAACCTCTGTTAACTTCTGTAGCAGTAGGGGACATTCAGAACATTGCAAGACAACATAATTTTTCAAAAGATATGGGTTGGGCCTCAGGTGTCCCCTCATTTGCAATCAGTGAAACTTTAAACTTGCATCCTTTGAGCAGTGTGTGAAAATAGCAGAGAATTTCCTGTTGCTACAAGGCTGGAGACCTCTCCTCCCAGAGGAGGACCTGCCTCTGGAAGGTGCTGGTACAAAATCACTACACAGGCAACCACAGTAGGCTGGAGGAACAAAGGAAGCCCAATGTGGCGTCCCATGGGTAGGGTTTATTACAGCTATACCATTTCTCAGGGCTAAGTTCTCAATGAACAATCAATTTTGTCAACGATAAAACATTATACAATGAGCAGAGTACTGAGGCATTTTCTAGTAGTTTAGAGAAGGCATTTTGTCACATGGACATCCAAGTTTGCAACTGATCTAGGTTATTTCTCATACCTGAACTTTTGTAGGACTTTATACTAAAAACAATGTCCTTCTCTCCTGTGCAGGGAGCAGCAATACATTGGGAGTGGAATTAATGGCTCCTGCAGAGATGTTTCTCTAAATATCTTTATCAGGAGAAAATTAGCCATGATTCAGAGGTTTTGAGACCATAGGGGCAAGAACACATGGGCAGATTCCAGATACAAGTCCAAAATTATATAAATGTTTATTGGTTACAACCCATTCTGGTTAGTAATAGTAAAGCTTTCTCACAGAAGAGTGAATAAATAGTGAGACTATTTTTTTGAGATTTCTGGGGATTCAGTGTAATGTTTTTCACTAGTTACAATGGATTTTCACTACTGTGAGTGGGATTTTCATGAAGAGGGAACTGAGTTGCTTTTGCATTTTTTATAAGTATTTTTCCTTGAAAAAAAATCAAGAAAACTTGAAAACTCAAGTGTGATGTACTAATATCATGTATCCACGACTATTTAATCAGCTGAGCTATTACTCATAATGGCAGTTAATGCCATTTAAGAGCACAAAGAACATCCCATTTGAATGCTTTTAAACTATAGGTTTGAATGTCAGCCTTAGAGTGGCTCCCACCAGAGGGGCTATCATTATACAATTACCATGAGATGTGAACAGAAACAGTATGAAATGCTGACAGTCTTCTAACCCCACTGAGTCTTAATTTCTACTTAGGTCATGAAAAGAACTTTAGCTGGAGCTAATCGGACATCACCTTATCATGACAAATTCAGAACAAACATACAAACTAAACACTAACAACAATCATTCTCATATGCTGAAATTCCTTTAAAAAAAGAAAAAGAAATTTGTGGTTTGACAGTTCAACTGTCTTTCCAAATTTGATTTAAGTGGAATGTGAAGGCCAAGATATTCAAATGTTTTAAAACAGTTCAAGGAATGCAAAATTATGATATGAAATTCAGAAACAACATTTAAAAAATACATTATTTTGTAGTCTCTTAATGATTATATTGTAAGCAGGTTTGGATGTTTTGATGCTTTGAAATCACTGTCAGCATACAGTCTGGAAACTGGTGCAGATTTTCTTGCCTTTGAGCTCCTCCAAGAGGATCTATACTGTTTAACAAAGCAAGTGAGTTAGGAAGCACTTAAAACCTCAGGTGTATTTTATCACTCCCAAAACATGCTTTTCTCTGCCTGTATACTGTATGGGGACCCCAGATTACTTGGGATGTTTGCCTAAGTCATCATGTGGTGTGATGGAGCCCCTTCTCTTTGTGTTTTGCACAACCAAGTGGGTGCCTGTAATTGGAAAAGTGATATATTTCATGCTGGTAGACTATAAAGATTAACGTGCTAGTGTTTATGAACACTTCAAAGATTTAGACACTATTATGATAGTGCTGAGTAGTCCTTAAGCAAGATCTACGGAGATGTTGACATTTCTTCAGCCATTTCAGAAATACGTATAAATGCTGATAAACTTATGGGTGCAAAATGGACCAGGCAATCAGTAGATATATTAAAGATCACTTGGTAAGCTGGGTTATGTTAAAAATAATACACATGAGGCTTAAGTGCAAGTAACATCGGGGAATGGGAAACTACCCTGGGAAGCTATGACACTGGGTGGGTTCCTAAGCCATTCAGTTCCAGAAACCTGTCATGAGCTTCCAACAAGATGCTCTATTAGGGAAGCCGATATAATCCTGGGATATGTATATTGCTGTATTTAGGGCAGTCAGTGTATTTAGGTCAATGGAAATGACCATGGATTGTTGCAGGTAATTTGAGTACATGCATATTAAGATTAAAAATCAGAGATGGGATGTGGAAGGGTCACAAAATTACATGAAAGATTGAATATAATGTCATATAGTGAAAGAAATAGCAAGAACTATGTATTCAGTATATCAGTATATCAAAAAGAATACTTGGAGGTAATTTGATTTTAAAATATACAATTAACTCCTCTGGAAAAAAATCCTAGGCATAAATGTGTGTTTTAGAAAGACATAGAATGTAGAAAGATATAACAAGAATCAGTAAGCAAAAGCCAGATTGAAAAAAAAAACCATAAATGTTAGTAATAACGGCTAGCACTGGAAAATTACATGCTGAATTCTTCTCTTTTGGGTGTTAGATTACTTTTTTGAAAATTGTATTTTAGCTGCTACAAATAAATGCTTTCAGTACAGGGATAATTAGGTGAAATATAAGAGATAATTAAGCAAAATATAAGGTCTAATGTCACAGAGAATGTCAGGCTAGATGAACTAATATTTTCTTGGGCTTAGCATTATTCATTTGTTCTGTCATTAACCTAGAAAAACAACAATTTTATTTAAATTAATATTTCCTATTCCACATTTGTCCAATGAAAAGCTGCAACTGTCTGAATAAACCTCCTGCTGTGCTGTCACATGCATATGGAAAGGTACCAGGCTATACTGTTTTTCACCACCTCACCTCAGGATAATTTAAATACAGTTATATTTTAACTTTTGACTCATCCTTTTTAAAATTCTTTAAAAAACACACTGGAGATCTGTAATAAAACCATTGTCCTATCAAAAGCAATACCAAAATGCCATGGCAGGATTTCCTCACTGATCACAGTTAGGAAGTTAACAGGTTAAATACTTACCATAAATCAGCAAAGATTCTCTGAAATTAATGGGTCACTGTTAATGGGTCATACAGGCTAGGGAATTCATTCCCAAGAAAACATATTTAAAATACGAATGCAGTTTTTGACTGTACATGCCAAACACTGTTTCAAAAATAGATCTGTAATAATCACAGACTCTTTTTGGTAAAACAAAACTGGCTATTTTAGCTCATCTGTGTATCCTTAAGCATTAGAACTCTCATACATAAAGACCTACGGAAAACAGAATAGAATGAAAATTTTTAAAAAATGTAAGTCACATTCTAATTCTATGATAATGACTTATATTTCTCATTATCTATTAAACCACAAATCCTTGTACTATTCACATTAAGGATCATCCTTACAGAATTACTCTGAATTTCTCTGCAACCTAATTATCTCGCATCTCTGTTAACTCTTCATCATTGTCACATTCTAACCTGAATGAAAATATATAAATCAACCTTTCACTTCAAATTCTTTTTTGTTTTTAAAGTGCCATTCATCTTGTTATTAAGGGCTAAATCCTTGTGCCCAGCAAGTAATCTGATAGGATTATTTCCATGAATAACCTGAATGATATTTCAGACAACTATATGTCAGAGCATTTCATCTCAGAGTCCCAAAGATTTTCACAGAAAGTGTGTCATTTGTGTATCAGTGAAATTATAATACCTTTCTCCTTAATTCACTCAGTCCTAATGACAGCAAGCATGAAATACATAAGCTAAGTATTGGTTTAGAAATAGAAGTACAAAGATTTCCTGGATCTTTACATCTTCACATTTTCCTGTAGGTAGAGATACTGTGTGAGGTTTGTTTCTTTTGCAAACTATATATAGCTCACAGCATAACCAGGGAATGATTAGACGAGAGCCAGCTTCTGAACCTCTGATGATAGAAGCTGACCTTGCACTGTATGAAAGAACCCTTGCTGTTGTACTTGCCAGTTCCACCTTTCACATCCAGTTCAAAACCCTGCAGATTAAACTGGGCTATGAACCCAGGCACTGCTATTTGGTTCGTCTGTTTCCAGCCAAAGGAGCCAATATTGAGCAAAAAAGCAAGACGATTTTGTCACCTTGCTGTATTGCAGGGTGTTGTAAGCACCAGCCACTGCAAGGAGGGGACTGGGGAGACATCTATGGGCGGCTGGTCCTGCTGCTCCCTCTGCCATATGGCTTGGGGTCTTTCCATTTTTCTGTCATGAATGATGAAGCTGTTTTCACAATTTAATGATGCAACAAGGGATTTGGATGGGGGTTTTGGTTGATAAAAGGGGGCCTCAGATGTGTGACAAAAATTAATAATGTATCCAAGCCCTTATTATACTAGATTAGATGGCGGGAGGTCAGCTTTTACATATTAATGCTTCATGAAGGGCTTATAATAGGATTTAGTATGAAGGGCACATAGACACATTCCCCTCCTCCCTTGTACACATATGAATGAAAATAACCTGTTTTATCACATTTCTAAATAGACAAATAAAGCTGCTATACTATGGCTTCTGGCCACAGACTATTATGAAAGAGGATTGGTTTTAAGCGATTCTCTCACAAAGCACATTCAGTCTAAGACTGGCACTTGGGAATAAGTGTACCTCTCTAATGTCAAAGGTATCTTATTCTATCTGTTTTGCTGGGCAGCTGAGTTCATCAACCACTCTAATATTCATGGCATAGTCCCAGCTTTGTTAGCCCTGTGCCATTTTATGCAAATTGAGGGCCCGATTCAGAAAACAAAACAAAACAAAACACTACATCCCGTCTATCATTCAAGAAGCCATAAGCTGTCAGGATGGGCATTTCAGATGAATATGTCTACTGTATGGGGGTCAACAGAGTCATCAGAAAATTAGTCTATACTATAGAAAAGTTAGAGTGATGATATAATGTCACAGAATAGCTAAATATTGTCTCCTCATAGTGGGTTCAATTTCTCCTAATCCATTTCAAATAAGCAAACAGAAACAGAAAATATCCCAAGAAGGGTAATCAGCATGATAACAAAGTGAAAAGACAACAAGAGTAACAGAAACATTATCAGGATTATTTAGCTCACAAAGAACACGAATGAGTGACATGAAAGGGACATACTTAATAAACATGAGTTTAAGTAATGTAAATATTCCAAATGAGTGGCTACTTACAGTTTGCAGTCAAGAAGGTAACCACTGAAGCATGGGGAAACAGCTGGAAAAATATAAACAGTTGTCACAATATATTACAGAGGAAAAATGATCTTTTCAGAAGTCAGTAAGAGCATTGTTTACATTTGCATAAATTGAAAGCAAGTAAACCACCATTAATGATGTTAACTATGGAGGGTCCAAGCAAAACTCAAGCAGTAACATTGTAGGCTAAAATACTACGTTCTCTGGTGCTGAGAAGCACCTGTGTTACACAAGGTGGATTTTTGGAACTATTAGGATATAGGATAGTAGTGATCATAGATGATAATATCCTCAAGATACTAAATCCAGGAGTAATTTCAGGACTAAATATAACAATTTCAGAATTTGACTCTGCTTATTCAGATACAGCTAACAAGAGAAAGGTTACATCTGAAATTGGGACTTATTTTTGCATTCCCTCCTCCATTGATCTAAATCCTTTGATCTCATGTTTCTGATGAAATCTGAAAATTTGCCGTCTGTAGGAAAGTTGCCACACAGTTTAGATACAATTACAACAGATGAATTCAGAACAAGCTTATAAAGAAAGCTTATTTATCGAGATAATATCATCCAGATATATCAATACTGTTAAAGAACTTTGCTCCCAGTTCCCTCCCACGTCTTGGGCCTCCAGAATCCCTACTGCACTTATGATACCTCAAAATCAGGGTCCTGTTCACTGGGGAATATCTAATCCCCTCTGAAACAAAATCCATGTGCGTTCCTGACAGAGTTAATTCCAGACACTTATTGCAACAGACATCCTTAATCACCTCTACCTGCTTTGGTACTCCACCCCAATACACTACATACACTGGATTTCACGCTACAAAATGTTATTTAGGTTGTCTGCATAAAAAATATTAATGTCACCATCCCTTTGCTCTGAAGGAATCCACATTTAACCTGAGCAGTAGGGATGCAGATATCCGTAACGTGTAGTCTCTATGTCACAAAACACTTCACAAAGCAATACAGATAAAGCCTCTGCGTCCAGTACATAGCAATTATCATCCCAGCCAGATCCACAAAATATTTTAAAGCTGATTTATTTTATAGGTGTATTATATATCTCAAAATCAACAGAGACAGTTATGAATCACAGCCTAAGACCTGGAACTCGGTTAGGTAATTTGAATGAGATGGTCTTGGTTTGAAACACGATCTAGCAGATTACATATTTAAAGAGCAAGCCAACCCAAAGCTAATGAGCTAGAAGGAATGAGTCTGTGTTTTATCCAGACATCTATGGATATAATGAGCTGTAAAATGAAACCACAGGTTTGAGAGATTCCCCAGTAGAATTCAAACAGGAGAGAGAGAGGGTTAGTAGGGTGATCAAATGAATGAAGAATAAGGAAGATGAGATGGAGAGGGCCCAGCTTGCCTAGTGATGCAAAAGAAAGAAGACGGGATTGCTGCTGGGGTAAAATGCAAATATTAAAACTGTTAAAATAGACAGCATGAGAGCAATATATCTACTGGATGTAGGAAGTCATAAGCTGGAAAGGCTTCCAAAATAAGTAGGGCAAATGCTAATTACTTCTGAGATGGAACCAGGTCTGCTTATGAAAGGATGATGTAATGCACTTGCTGGTAAGAGCAATGATCAGAATTTAATGACCCAGGAGTCTTTTACATTCAGCATCATTTGCTGTGATGCTGTCACCTAACAATGCCAAAGTTCTTCAAAAAACACACACTGTATCAAAAATAAGTCTGTGAACAGCAAATGGAAGGCACAGCCTGAGAACTGTTTGGGGCTTGGTTTGACCTGTATAAGTCAGTGGTATTAATGGGGCTCAGAGAAGGCAGAAGGTGAAAGGGACTTTGTTACTGGTACACATTGACTTAACCTCTCCATGGCATTTTGCTCTGGTGTTTGGACCCATCCTAGAAAGGTCTATTCTACTAAAAGGCTTGGGAATATTTGGGGATTTATTTGTCTTCAAAGCTGGCAGATCAAAACTCAGGTCCTCAAAATGTTCATGTTCTCTATCAAAGACAAAATTTGTAAGAAGGAAAGCAGCTAACATCCTGAAATTTCTATACATTCAGACATTGCACAGATAAAAGAAAAAAATGAAGTTAAAAAAAAAATGGTCACAAATTGGCATTGCTAGCAACATCTGCAGAAGAAAGGATTCTGAAAAAACTCTGCATGCCTACAGGCATTCAAGCTAGCTTCTGTCCTGTTTCTGCTTAGACATTATGCTTTACTCAAAAAAAATAAGCATTTAATCCAGCATTCAGCTTTGCAGTTCCTCTCAGACAAGAAATTCTTTGGGTTGTGGAAAAAAAAGCAGCATCATTGATTCTACGTTGTGTTGCTGGCCTTTTGGAGGAGGAGGTGTGTCAAAGATAAATGATAGGCAGTGGAGTCAGAGCAGAAGATATCAAATTTTAGCAATCTTGAGCTGATAGAAGTCCACAAAGTCACTCTGCATGACACCCCTGCAGCTGCCCAGAGCTGCTCCTGCTCTGGGACTCTCCCAAACAAGCATGGTTCAAGAAAGAATATCTAAGGCTAGTCAAGACCTAGTTTATTTTTACGTATGTTTCATAAAATAAGTCTTTGTTCTTTAACATATTTTATGTATTTTCTCTAAGGAAGAGAAATGTCAATAACATGCCAGCTGTTTCTCCTGCTTGCCAACTTGAATCCAAATAATTTATTTTTATTTTTTTTTAGAATTTTCATCTTCAGACTAGGTTGGGAAAGCTTTGCAAGGAAAATTCATGTTTTCGCTCCTCTTTAATTTGTACCCTTACTTAACAAAAGAATCTCATGTAAGACTAGAAAAAATGTTTTACATTTGTTTATGGCAAAATATTCCCTATTTATTTTGTATGAAGAACTTCCTATAAGCAAGACTTATGCTCAGTTACCATTAGCTTAGATGATGTAGGACTGTGGGAAAAAATGTGGGAAAGCATTCACATCAGTGAAGAGTCATTAAATATTTGTGTTCAAACTAGCTCGTGCACAAGGATGGCACCATCCTGTGAACACCTATGCAGAAAAACATTCACAAGGTGGCAAAAGCAATCAACTGAATGGTTAAAAAAAATGTAGACAGTTCATTAAAAGAGAGAATATAGTATTTTATATAAAATGTGCAATATGAATACATTAGCCAATGCAAATAAAGCCTTTATAATGTGATCAGTATTCCTGTAAAACTGTCAAGTACGGAGGTTGTATGTCCCAGAAATTACTATGGGCTACATTTTCCATAGGTTCCTGTTTACAGTCAGAATAATACTCCCATTAGTATTTTGATTTAATTTGCTATAACAGTGTGGAATGCTGTGCTTTTTCCTCATGATTCCCGTGGAAATCATGACAAAACAAAATTATGAAGCTTTCTTATTCCACAGATAGGTCTTCAATGAAATGACAATAGGTGGCTTTTTGGAGGTGAAAAATATTCAGTTACAGTCCTGAATGAATTTCCTGCTGAAGTAACTTAAAACTTGTTTAGGTTATCATGAAAAGTGATATGAACCCTTTTATGCCTTCATAGCTCTCAATGTAATTCCATTAAAACATACATAGTCTTGTTTTGTAGTTGTCAGTGAACAACATTTACTATTTTTAAATCATTTTGGATTTTAATGAAGTGGCATTCATAGTTCATTAATAAAGCATTTTTTCTTTGAAATAAATAGTTAAAATTGCCATTTTCAACATAAAAGTTACCTTTTTTTTAAGGACAAACTTCAATTAAGGTAATTCATATGCTTTTGGTTTGACATATTATTTAATTTCCATAACAGTTTTTTTAATAAAAATGGACCGCAATTATCAGACAGTAAAGAAACACATAATTGTGGACATTGCCAATGATATTAAAGAATGACATCAATAAAAATGCACTGAATTCTGACAACTGGGGAATTGAATCCTACCATGCACATATGAAAGGAGTTTTAGCTTTATGCAGTCATTTTAGCAATTTTCATTCCCAGTCCTTGGGGTAAGAGGATGCTTCCAAGCAGGACTTCTTATTTTCAGATATCATATGTGTAACCCAATATGTCACCCATCTGGCATTCAGCATTTGGCACGCATCTGTATTCCCACTGTTCTCAGTTCACTTTTGAGCTGGCACTTTTTCCAACAAAGTAACAAAATCTGTAATGCACTTCCAGGCAGAATGCTCATGTAATACGAATTGCCTGGAAAAGGTAGATGAGAATGGTGGGGATGCACAGATATGTAGAAATTAGAAATCCAGAGATGAAAATAAATACATTTCTTTCTCTTTAGTTGGTCCCCAAAGAGAAGAATGAGCCAACTAGCTTGAAAACCAAAAAGATTAATTCTTCCTGCAACTTCATTCCATTCTAAGCATTTTTCCTGACATGTCAGAGTCATTTCCTTCCTCTGTTCCCATCCCAAATGTCTCTTAGTCAAATATGATTTTGCTATTATTACTATTTGTATTACAGGAGGACTAAGGCACAACTCATGACCTTCATATAATGCCAATGTCAGTAAAACACCAAGGATCAATGTTAGATTCTGTCTTCTGGGACTGAGTCTACTGAGTCTAGAAATAGAAATAGATAAGCAAAGCATAATTCTTTGTTTCAGGGCTTCTGGTCACTTCTGAGGGTTAGGATTTACCTTTTTTTTTTTTTTTCCTCCTTG
The DNA here is from genome assembly GCF_040182565.1 of Anser cygnoides. Lineage (NCBI taxonomy): Eukaryota > Metazoa > Chordata > Aves > Anseriformes > Anatidae > Anser > Anser cygnoides. The sequence goes on along the minus strand of NC_089877.1, from coordinate 10,996,877 downwards.
ACAAACTACTACTGTTGTTATTCATTTGTCTTCTTCTGTATATGGTTATTTTCTATATATGAGTATATAGAAAATACATCTATATATCTGTATACCCATACATGTCATATATGTCTATATATGGGTACACCGGTTGCTGTTTTGGGGTCAGAAAGGAATTTTCCCCCACATCTAGGGACTACTTAAGGTATATCATAGCATTTAAATTCCCTCCTTATGCCAAGGCTGAGAATGATGGCATTGTCATTGGCTTCTCCTCTTCTGTCTCTGTGGCATACTGTATTTTTCCCAGAATCTACCTTCAGTCTGCTAAAGCCCTTCAGTTTGTACCATGGAATTAAGATGTTTTGTGGTGTTTGGAATGCACCCACTGTGAAATAAATGTCCAGTTAATGTTATAGCCAAATTGGGCAAATAAGAACTGAAACTCAAGAGTACAATGGATCATAAAATCAGTAGCTTAATACATGTAACAAAATGCTAAGCACTAAAAAAAATACAACATAATTTTGGGGTTTGATATGTGGGTCAGTAAAATACCTCAGAAATGCACTGTATTTAGATATAAATCATTATAAATGTAGTTAGCTGAGATATTTCAAACCATAGAACAGGAATTTTCTACAAAAAACAGAACTATACCACAATAATTCATTAGGAACAAGACTTTAGTGATAGTGGGGATGGAATAAATATACCAAGATAAAAGAGCATGAAAAAGAAATGCCAATTATATTTATCAATATGTCTTGAGAAATGCAAAGCAAATGTAAGAAGCTGTATTTGCTCTTGACTGAGAGTTATAGAGGAAACTAGGTCACTACAGTAGCCATACACTAAAATCATGGCACTGCATTTAATTTGGATTCCAGAAAAAAAAAAAAAAAGAACAGAAAGGACATTTCTGACATGAATCATATTCTACTCTTAAATCCATAGATATTTGGAAAAAAAATGAGGTTTTTTTTGAGAAAGCTGCTTTGATAAAGCATAGCCCTGAGAACTCTGACTTACAAGTGACATTGTGGAACTGTTTCATCACACGGTCCTCAACATAACTGAACATTCACTAGCAGTTGTGTGTCTGAATACAGGCAAGATTTTCATTTCAAAGATGCATGTCTTGGATCATTCTCTAAAATGAATTTTACTTTCTTTTCTAGAAAGAACAAATTCAAAAAAACAGCTTCTCTTTAGTGAACATGAGAACAAGGTAATTCTGGGAAACACAGCCTTCAATTGTGGCAAACAGAAGCTGATTTCAGATGCAGAATTGAAAAATCAGACTAAATTTCCTTGATGAAATAGCTATATACCACAACTATTTTGTAGATCTCATCCCTATAAAGAGATGGCGAATTCCTAATATCTCTGCAGGACTTGAACAGGAACTGTAATTTAGAAAGTGTTGTGCTGATTCACACTAGCTAAGAATCTGCTCCAGCAAGTCTACGCACTGATCCACAAACTTAAAAATATATTGCTGCATTAGAAACCTAGTTAAATATCTATTCAGAAAAGAAATAGAAAAAGCTACAAACCAAGCAGTGCTTTCTTCTTGCTCACAAAGAAACGATATTCTCAATGAATCTTTAAAACAGTTACAGTCCATTTTTCTTCAGAAATTGGTAACAGGAGCATCTTACTTTTGAAAAGAATTCATGAAAATCATAAGCAAAGCTCCCCTGAGTCCCACACTATTCTCATTAATAAATATAGAAAAAAATCAAATGAAAACCAAGACACCATAATATTTTATGTGAACATATCAGGGATATTAAAATGTAAGGAAATGAACTTCACTCACTTTTGATGTGATTCACAAAGCTATGAAAGAGAAACTTACACATATAGAAATTAGGAGTAAAGACAGAATTCAGGCCAAGACAGTTCATTCAATGAGACACAAACACACGCACCAGTCAGTCCCGGTGAACGTACTAGACATGCTGCCAAGCAACGGCAGAATCGTGCTGCACAGCGAGCCAGATGTTCTCTGACACAAGATGGGGACACCAGGAGTACAGTGAAGAGACCAGGGTTAGAGCTATTTTTTTTTTATTTTTTTTTCTGTACAGCTGCCACTTAATATTTGTCAAACTTTAGCAGTGGAATATGTTTAATTTGCTATTTAAGTATTTTTATCAGGATGTAACTCTAAATAGATGATCTGAAAAATAGATGTATTCAGGAAGAAATTTCCTCTTGAAATTTATCACAGCTTCTTCCTTCCTTAGCCTAAGGTCTGTTTCTCACTAACTTATGGCACCGTACCAATTTCTAAAGAACACATGCTAAGGTTAAAGGTTTCTGTCAAATCAGTTCCACATCAGATACCATGATGTCATATGTTAAGATATCTCCAGGATTTATTTTAGCATTACATAATTTTGTATAAAGAAAGAGGCCAATCAATGCCACTGGGTACATCACTTTGCATAGCTGAATGAACAGAAAAAAAAATAATACCGGAGAAAAGGCTTGCTACCACAAAGGGTTCACATTCATTAAATTAAATTAAAATTTAGTCAAAACAGTGTAATTTTGAATATGAATTATTATTTCACACATGTATTTAGACATTGTAATGTACTTGATTTAAAGCAATTGTTAGGATGTTGTTGGAGGCAAAATTATCAATATTCAATGAGCAGTCCCTGAAAAAAAAACAGCATAAAGAATGATCTCTTTGCTTTGGGTGTGTGCTTGACTTGACACACATTGACTTGCTTTTGTAGCTAAGAAAATGCTGTCTCTGTTTGAAATTCTTCCTTCTGCTTTGGCATTTATAAATGTGGATTGTCTTCTGCTTTAAAAGTAGTGAATGTACGTTGCCACTTTTTTATGATGAAAGCATTAATACAAATTTCTCTTTTGCCCAGCCGCCCGGTTTAGCAAAATATTTGGAGATTTAATTTCTAACTTCTCTAGATGTTGGAGAATAGAATCAGAGTTGGTTGAAATAAAGGCGAAAATTAAGGAAAGGAAAGAGTGGGGATATATAAAGAGAGTAAGATATAGACATGTGATTGCACAAGATGTATTTCCTTAGGAAACAATGCTAAATAGATGTATATGTCCATGTGGGTCTTATCACACAGGTTATTACACTAGATGAAAGCAAACACTAACCCAGTCCAGCAGCTAGTAAATCCCCTACATAAATATCATACACTGAAATTTATTGATATGGGTATGTGAACATATGTGGAATATGTCCACTGGAACAATACTGAAGTTGCTTCCTTTACTTGTTTTTTCCACCCTTGCAGAGTGTTTGGTGCTGCTATCCTGCTGACATCCTCCCTCAACATGCTAATACCATCTGCAGCCAGGGTGCATTACGGGTGTGTCATCTTTGTTAGGATCTTGCAGGGCCTTGTGGAGGTATGGAAAAATCATAACACAACCAGTAAAACTGATACGTTTATTAGCTTTTAAGCAGCAACTGCCACTTTTTTGATAAAAAATAAAAATTGCTTTTAATTTACTCCTGATTTTTAGTGCAATGGGTTACACTGTAAGAACTATGGATTTTCTTTCACCTATGAAATTATGTAGTGAAGTTTTCCCTTGCTGAGAAGCCAGTAATATAAACATTTAACAGTGCAGTTTTACTGAAATCCTGTCCTGCACAGGGCTTATATTGGTGCTGTTCTCAACGGTTATTTGCTGTCCAGTATCACAGACTAAATCTATAATAATGAATTAAGCTTCTCTTAATGAATTAAGCTTCTCTCACAGCTTCCCCGGCCATATGAATGAATGAGAGGTTTATGGTGACTGAAGAGAGAAAAATACTGAGCCTGCCTTCTAAAATTGTTCGTTTCAGATTTTAGACGTGATCACTGCTCCTTCTTCCCAAGCGCTGTGCACTTCTGTTGTGTGAACTGAATTTATTTCATGCACTTAATTATTTACAAAGGCTCAAAAAGAAGATGTAGAAAGTTAGGTAACTGGCAATTAAGTACTTGAAGTATACATGTGTAAACATAGATCCACTCCTGAAGAGTGCTTTGCATGGACACAGGTGTGCATGACCACAAAGAGGAGAGGAACGGAAGCAAGTGGTTAATTACAAAATAAAATAGCTCTTTCATCACTCATTTCTGTGATACTGTTTTAAGGGATGGCAAATACAAAATATCTCAAGCAGTACTGTTTGAAGAAGGTTTACAATAAATCATGGCAATCTTAGGATTGCATCAGATTATTTGCGGGGGGGAAGTTAATAAAGTTAACAAAAAAGACTAAAATGAACATTAAATTGGTTATAAAATCTCTTTGAATACAAAACAATGTATTTTACAAGCTTTTTGTGTATTCAGAGGGATAATCACAACATTTGCAAGAAGCTATTCATTCTACTTTTTGCAGAGGAAATATCAAATTAAAGGAAAAGTGGCTATATATAAATACACATACATCATAGCAATTCTTACACTTTAATTTTGTGAAAAAGTACAGTATATTTCATATTAAATTTTCTAAAATTTCAACACTACAAGATGTTGTGATTTATTTGTGGTATTTCTATCATGAGTTAAGGCTGGTTTTGAAGAGAGACTCAACCTAAAATGTAACTGGTTTAAAATCAGACCAACTAAGATCATCCAATTCTTTGCTTAAGTGCTCAGAAAGGTTCATTAAAGGCTAAGATATAAGATAATATTTTATTTATTTATTTATTTATTTATTTATAGATTATATAAAATTATATTTTTAAGCTCTTATTGATCTTGTTTTATAGTTTTAGAGCAATGGAAAAGGAAACTGTATTTGCTAAATTATATTTGAAATGCTAGAAGGTCATCAAAAATGTTAGAAGGCCACCAAAACTGTGGGTTGCAGAAATGAGCCCAGCATTAGAAAGACCCTGAAGGATCCATGTTTTCATCCCTCCTTTGACTCCGATACTCGTGCATTAAGATTCTTTCTTTTTAATTCTTCACTGTTCTCTCCTGGAAGGAGGGAGGCAGAGCAAAAAGGAATAATCATGTTTTGTGTCTGCTCTGTAAGTCCTCTGAAAAGATTGGTAGTGATGAACAAAACCCAAACTTTTACCAGACTGATTTACCAGAAATAGAAGTTTTTCTACGGCTGTGCTCAGACTTTGCTATAGAAATGTAAAGTGTTCTCAGCTTCCTGTTTGTAGCAGTGTTAAAACAGAAATTCATGCACAATGACCTGACCAACTGCTCAGCATTAGCTGACCTGTGGCACACTCGTTCCCCAGGGAGTCACCTACCCTGCCTGTCATGGCATCTGGAGCAAGTGGGCCCCCCCATTAGAGAGAAGTAGGTTAGCAACCACTTCCTTTTGTGGTAAGTAAATTTCCATTTTGTTCTTTCTTTCGTTTGTAATATAAAAGCATTCTGAGACTGAATTTTTCTCCGTTTTTCATCTACACACGTCTTGTTTTGCAGGTTCTTATGCAGGAGCAGTTATTGCAATGCCTTTAGCTGGGATCCTAGTGCAATATACAGGGTGGTCTTCGGTGTTCTATGTGTACGGTACGTGCTTCTGCTCATCTCACTCCATTATCGTATCACCTTAATCTACCCCATCTAAAGATGTAAAAACTGTGCCGTCCTCCCCCTCCCCCCACTCCCCCCCCCCCAAAAAAAAAATATGTTTCCATAAAGCCAAACATACGGTCTTGAGAAATAGAAAATAAAATAAAAGAACAGAATTTAAAGGAAAGCAACATTATTAAACAATAATGGCAAAACCTTCATCACTTTCAGTATAAGCAGTGCAACCTGCTTTGCAAATCCGTAGAATCTCAGATTCTCAGAGGTAACATTATTGCTCTTTCATTTATACAACTGTAAGTTAAAAGTACCTCTCCTGAATAAGACGTCTTGATTTTTGTCTGAAGAGCTACATAACTGTATTCACACTAGTTGCGTGAATACACTGCTGGAAGAAAAATGGCCCAAAGGCCCAAAGGCAAATTTTACATATTCTGCAGTGTAAAATTGATGTGAATCAAGGGGAACCCTTTCAGAAACTTAATAAACTACTCAAGAATTCTGTTGTTATGTTGAAAACAGAGCTGCAATCTTGTGTTTTGCAGGTAAAAAATTTAGTGCAGTAATCAAACAACAATGGCTTAAAGCAGAATGGAACATCATTTACAACCTGGTAGAACAAAATGGGAGCTATTTCATTGCACTGCATTGTACAAATTGATGTTGAATATCAGTGACCATTCACCTAGAGTGAAGGCACTCTGTAAATGAAACCAAGACTTGACGGTGGTACAGCTCTTCGTGTATTCTGCACAAATATTGTTTGCAGGATCAGGCTCTCAGTAACAACATTTGCCATTTAAACTGATTACAATTATCCACACATTTTTTTCTTGTTTGCTCCTTTACTGTGCATTTCTTTTTAAAGTTTTTCTTTCCGTTCCAAAGGGAGCTTTGGTATAGTCTGGTATATGTTCTGGCTTTTGGTTTCATATGAGAGCCCTGCAAAGCATCCTACGATCACAGATGAAGAAAGAAGATACATAGAAGAAAGCATTGGAGAGAGTGCCAACCTCCTAGGTGCAATGGAAGTAAGAATATTACTCATACACTTATTTCCTATGAGATAGGAACAATGAAAATAAAAAACAAACAAAAAGCCAAAAAGAAACAAAACAAAAATAAAATCCAATGTGCTACTTCTTTTAGACAGAACAGCACATGTTGAACAATTGAACTTTTTTGTGGCGGGGAGAGGGGGAGATCTAAAATATGCTGATGGATTTCTGGGTGGATATTGCTTCCTTGTGAAGAGAATACAGGTTTCAGAGGATTGCTCATAGAATTTATGCCTGGTCTTTCTCTCTTTCTACTCCAAAATATAAAAAAGAGCTAGAGCTAAAGCTAGAACTACAACTGGAATTGCAGGTTTATTGAGACTTTTATACTACCCTGAGTTCAAATGGTTCATTTCCTTCCTATTTATCCCTTCTGAAGCGTTTTCATCTTCCTAAAAGTGAACTAGAGGACTAGCAGTACTTGGTGTCTTCAGCCGAGGTCTTCAGAACACCAGAAAAAACAAACCCTTTGCAGAAAGACTGCAAGTTGCATTAGAGCATGCCAGTAGAGCCATAAATACACCCCCCATTACACTGCTGGAAGCATGCTGTCAAGCTGCAGGAATATACCTCCATCCTCTTAGTCAAAACCTTTGATCCAGATTGAATAGGGAACTGGACATATTACAGTCTTTTCTTTTTCTTGATAGCTGGATTCAACAGTCTTCACGGTTTCATATACCCATAAATGCTTTTGAAAATCTTATGTGAAACAAGGTATTTCAATGAATGTTGGTGTAATTTTAGCAGGGCTTGGATATTTCTGTTTATTTTTTATCCTTGCTTTTAATTAAACGTTTCTGGAAGTGATTAGTTTGTGTCAGTAGTTGCTTCTAAAATACATAAACTGAAATTCTTCCCCAGCTTTCACTTGAGTGCAATTTGATAGGCATACAAAGTGTGGCACATATCTATCTACCAGGTCAGACTTCTTTGAATAAAAAGCAGTATTCAAGCAGTTTTCAGACACTCATCAGTGTCTGGATTCTGCATTTGTATCAACACAGATGGACAGAACCACCGGCTCACAGAGAGGTGCTGGGACTCAGCAGGATTGTAGTTCTGCCCATCTGTCATCTTTCATTACCCAATTCATTTAAGCATATAATAAAACATAGCAAAAATATATTGACCAAACAGCTTCAGCTAAGACCTGCCAAAAAAAAACATAATCAAAAAAATCAGAATTTTGGAATTAAGATCTAGATGCTAAAATACATGCTTAAAATAAATGTGGATGAAATTGTGTACCGACAGTGTAAAGCTGACTGTTGACTTATATTCAGCAACATTCTCTTTTAGAGACAATTTTGGACTTCATATCTTTATATTACATGACTGATCTAACAGCATTTGTACATTCATTTTATGATAGAGCTAAGTATCACTGAGTTTCTTCACTTGTGTATTTCATAGTAATTTTTCCTTGTTTATGTTTTTATATTAATAACGTGGATGCATGTACTTTAAGACAAAGTCACTGGAATTCAATGAGTACATGAAATCATGCATATATTAACTTGTTGGAGTATAGGGAAAAATAACAAAGAGGAAAAGGGAAGATAGACATTTGGTAATGATCAAAATGCTGACTGGATCCCCTTTTTATGTTTCAGAAATACAAAACACCTTGGAGAAAATTTTTTACATCTATGCCAGTCTATGCAATAATTGTTGCAAATTTCTGTAGGAGCTGGACTTTTTACTTGCTGCTTATTAGTCAGCCTGCCTACTTTGAGGAAGTGTTTGGATTTGAAATAAGCAAGGTATGTAAGAATAATGTAAAAAAATAATAATGTTTTATCTTAGCTAAGCAAGTATCTGAGCAATATTTGTGCTATTTTTTGGAAGATGGAAAAATAAGTGTTCTGCATCTTTACCACACGTTTATAGGCCTCAAAAATGATCACTCCAAGTTACTGTTCCCCCTACCAGCACCTATGAGTGAAGTAACAGCAATGGCAAAGGACTGGATATCAGCAGGTGAAGGCAGGATGGTGTTATTTAGTGACAGCCTCCTTGGGGTCCTTATCCTTGCAATAAGCCCTTCAGTTCGGTTCTTGCAGCCAGATCACGCAAGGTGTTCGAATGTATAGTAAGACCCAGTGCACTTCTGTCTTTGACACCCCAGGGTTTGCAGGAAAGCTGTACAGAAATCTGTCCAAGTGTTTACATTTTTCCAAGTACACTTTGCAAAGCAGGGCCACTTAGTTTTAGGAAGAACAATGCACTCTATCACTGTTCAACGTCCCCCTTTAATGTGTGAGACCCACACCTGTGTTTTGTTTTTGTTTTTGTTTTTTTCTAATTAAGAAGAGAAATAGATGATGCCAAATATGAGACCTAAATATGGTGCAACGTTCCCCATAATTCATATGAATTTTCAATCAGCCCCTTACCATGAATATGGACACATGCAAGCAAGCCTCAGAGGATCCAGTAAGCTTTCTGCAAATGCTGATTTCCCTCTTCTGAAAGTGATGGCAGCTTGTACTTTTGAGACATCCATATTCTTTTCATACTGTTCTAGGAGGTATTGAGCCACTCTAAATTGTGATATGAGTGACAATTAGAGCATTCTAGTAGCAACCAAAATGTTGCAGTAATACGGGGCATTGTCAAAATTATGTAATGCCATCCTGCATTTAAAGATGGGCTACAGATACAAAATTAATTTTTGGAAATCCAGCTCTCAGAGCTAAGTGTATGAGCCCATTCTAGCATATTAAAACACACAAACAAAAACAAAAACAAAAATCAAACAAAAAACCCAACCCTTTAAAATGAGGCTCAGATTTGGTAATACCCCATCTTCAAAAACCAGGGCTGGACTGAACAGGTGTGCTGCTTTAAGACCATTTTCTATATATAGCATGGCACCTGAACATCAAAAAGAGAGTGTAAATGATTCATGATAATTCCATTATGATGGGCAATAAAGTATTTGGATTTTCAGTCTAAAATTGTTATGTTCTTATGTTCAATGATAAACATAACTTTATCTGTTATGCATGCAGTAAGAATGGTCACATGTTTAATTAATCTGGTCATTTTGTTTCAGAAGATTTTTCTTAGAGTGTATTCAAAGAAATGTGGAGCTTTGTAAACAACAGCAGCAAAGCCAATTTTCATCTTTCCATCTGCTGTGGACATGGATGCTGATAAATGAACAATTATAATTTAAGGAACACCCCACTGCAGTAACTGCAATACCATAGTTGCCTTGTAGTTATTATTTGGCTTATTGGGGGAAACACCTATTAACATGAAGCTAGCTACCACCACACAGTCGCCACGTATGTAAACTGCACTGAAATACGCTATTTCACCACTTCAGTGGGAAAGCAAAGACCAATTGTACTCTCCGTGTTCTCGTGAAGTCTGTCTGCTCTGCACACTGACGTAACTCAAGTCAGCCATCGGGCCTGACTGACACACTGTTCAGAAAGGAAATACGCAAAAGCACTGGGTGTAAGCACATTTCCAGATATAGACAGTAATCAGAATTCACCAGTAGAACAAAATGTCACGCCTCCAGAAGCAAACCATCTGCAAGGCAGTTCTGTTGGCAGGAGATAGCAGGTGGCAGCTTGAGCTAGGCACTACTTGGAAAGAACGGTCTTCGAATATATTCTTACAGCTTGGGACAGTCATCGCAGAATTACTGTGTCTTAATTTGCTAATAAGCATAGCATTTTGTATATTGCCAATGGATATTTAGTGTATTATTGTTTGCTATATACAGAGTTTCTCAGACATGTCCTGTGCTTGTGTGGAATTTGCAGCTTGTGGGTTGCTCAGAAATCAAAGGCAAATGGGCACTGCATGTGTGAGGGTGATCCACAGGGAATCTTTTTCAGACCTCACACGTCTGGACGTGTTAGATTTGCTGGGCAATTGCTGTGCCAAACCCATCACCAACAGAAACGTAGCAATTCAGCGAGACACATTTGATCATAAATTTCCTGAAAAGGGAGGTCAGGTGAGCTATAAGTTAGGGGAAAAAATAAATAAAGCTATTCGTTTAAAACTGAACTATGAAAACAATCTATAAACGTGAAGTGTCATGGCACCGGAGATTCTTAAAAAGTCCGACTGCCCTTCAGAAAATACAGAGGCAACGTAAGATCAACAGTTTTATTCACTTCATAAACCAAGTCAAGATTCTTAGTTTGAATACATTGTGTGAAATTGAAGAGAAACAATTAGCTAATTGCTGAGTGTTTCCGAAAATGAAAAATCGGTATTTTCTTGCAGTTTTTACTCTGCTATTTCCAATTATTATTTTAGGTGGGTATCTTATCTGCTGTGCCGCATTTAGTGATGACAATTATTGTTCCCATTGGGGGACAAATTGCAGACTTTTTAAGAAGCAAACAGATTCTTTCAACCACTACTGTGAGAAAGATAATGAACTGCGGAGGTAAGCTTTCCTATTTTATTAGAAAAGTTTCTTGTACAGATGTAATATCCATACAGAACGCTGTATACAGTAAACAGACTGCATGGTTTTATGTACATACGACATAGTCCTTTGTACAGTTTTTGTGTGTTGTAGACAGGGTTACTAAATAGAAACAAACACGTTTGTTCCTCTGTCTAATTTCAAAAGAGATGTTTGATACTTAAAAAAGCATTCCGACTCTTAAAGGAGCAGATGAGCTCTTTTGGGGTAATTTGCTTACAAGCAGCTTCTTACAGTGTCTTAACTCCTCATCTGGACACCCTCTGACAATGAGCTGGGATCACCCATCTGACTTCTCAGAGGTTAACCTTACAGGAGATGAATTGTGCCTCTGATGAGAACTTAAACGTTCATAAGCAGGTTGAGTGTATACTCCCATCAGTGCCAACCCAATTATGGTATTTGATTTGAGCTTAAAACTGGCAGGAAGCAATGATAAGCAAACAAACAATAAAATATGGATTACCTGACATAGCAAGAACACGTGTCTTTTAGGGAGGAAAGAAATGCCTGATTATATTGCACTCTAGGGTAACGTTTTGCCTCTGTCTTCCTCTGAAATATTATGATATCCTAAAGTCTGCAATACTTGAGGGGGAATTAAAACTGATGCCTAGTTTTCTTTACAATTTCTCAAGGTTTTGGCATGGAAGCAACTCTTCTTCTTGTGGTGGGATATTCTCACAGTAAAGGAGTGGCTATTTCATTCTTAGTACTTGCCGTAGGCTTTAGTGGATTTGCCATATCTGGTAAGATTATACTACTGCTATTAATGAATTAGATTATTTTAAGATATAAAACACCTCATTTGTTTTTTATTCACTGACAATAATTTAAAACAAACCTCAGAATTCCAGATGTTACTTATGAACATTACAAAGAAAAGTAAGATCAATATCACATCTTTTGGATTGGTTATTTTTGTTCAAATACTCAATCTTTTTCATACTCAGTGCAGAAAATTAAACTTCCTTTTCAGTGAGGTGCTAATGTACACCACAGGTTTTTCTTAAAATTAAATGTGTACCACAAATGGATTGATATTGTATGCCAATACCTAAATATATGTCTTTGTTTAGATATAGACCTTTACCATTTTTTCACTGTGTATTATTTAATGCTTTGTTAGTACTGTATTTTTTTTTACTACTTTGGGGCCTAATTATTCGCAATTTTTTTTCTGATGTTAAAATCAGTTACTCCCATTTCCTGCTGCTATCTCACCCTTTTGCCTTTGCCTTTCCCAAATGCAAGTGAGCTGGCCTTCCTGTGTTTTCCTGCTGTGATCTTAGTATCCTCTCCCATGCTGGTTCCTTATGTCTAAAGCAGACTCTCTTTTCTTTTGTGCCAAACATCTAAACTCTCCTTAACCAAATCTGTCCCTAATACCACATACCAGATCTGCAAGGTATCATGACTTTTTTGTAGAACTTTACAAGTGTGGTATTTTCTAACAGCTATCCTTGTCTAAGCACTTGCCTTTTCTCTTTTAATTATGTTCTGATATCCAAAGATCTGGCTTCTGCTTTCACTTACTTAAGTGCTTATTTGGGAGATAATCAGTTCGGACACTTCATATAGAACCAGATATTTTTCCTAAGATAATTTAAATCATTACTGCATAAATCCGAAGGGAATTAAGCTGTTGGAAATGCAAGGAAACAAATATTATAAGAATAATTAATAAACCATTTATAGATAATCCCTTTTCTCCTCCTCTCATCTTACCACTCAAGAACAGAAGGGAACTAACTCCCTTCTGCTAGTCTGTGAAAGAAAAATGTGGGCAACAGGAAATGAAAGTGGCACAAGCTAGAAGAAGAAATAACGTGTTATTTACACCATGAAAAGGTCATGAATGACACTGTGACAATACGAACCGTACCCTTGTCTAAATATATTCTGGGTTCTCTAAACAATCACTACTAGGATATTTTTAAAAACTCCAGTTTGGGGAACAAAATACATTTAGTATCCTTCTGTAATATATTATTTTCAAAGAAAAAAAATAGATGTTTAAGCATTGTAAAGCTTTTAGAGAAAAAATAAATGCAATTAAAGAGCTCAAATGTGTCATATTAAAATTTTCATGTGATAGCATTACTTTTCAGAACCAAAGTATAGCTCTGGTTATAGTACGAATGTTTGCTGACTTGCTTTGCAGGATTCAATGTCAACCATTTAGACATTGCCCCAAGGTATGCCAGCATATTAATGGGGATTTCTAATGGAGTCGGGACCTTATCTGGAATGGTATGCCCTATAATTGTTGGAGCAATGACAAAGAACAAGGTAAGTGGCAATACGGTTTTCAAATCTTCCAGTTCAATACTGTTAGCTTCAATAAAAAGACCTTTCCATAATACAACTTGCCAGAATATCTGAATTGCAGTCTGGGACCTCTAGGGGATAGCATCCTGGAACTTGCAAATCTGAAACATGCTGCACTCACTATATGCTCACAAGGTCAGTGCTTTTGTAGGCTGATGAATAGTGATTTTCAGAGGGAGACGGATGTAAGTAATTGGAAATTGTACACTTAAATGTTTTAGTTTTGCTGACAATCACAACCTCAATCCCTAATTTAAGTCTCTCAGCTCAGAAGAGTTGGGTAAGCATAGGCAGTGGTCTGATTTAGCAACTTTCTTCTTTGCAGACACGTGAAGAGTGGCAGTATGTCTTCCTCATTGCTGCTTTAGTTCATTATGGAGGTGTTATATTCTATGGCATATTTGCTTCAGGAGAGAAACAACCCTGGGCAGACCCCGAACAGACAAGTGAAGAGAAATGTGGATTTATTCATGAAGATGAACTAGCTGAAGAGACAGGGGACATTACTCAGAATTATGTAAATTATGGTACCACCAAGTCCTATGGTGCTACAACCCAGGTCAACAGTGGCTGGCCTAATGGTTGGGAGAAAAAAGAGGAATTTGTACAACAGGAAGTACAAGACTCATACAACTACAAGGAAGGAGATTATTCATAACAACCCTAAATATTGGGTATATTTTGTAGTGTTTGTGATTAAATTCATTGTGATTGTTTGCACACAGAAATAAAATGTGGTATAAACATGTAAACACATATCAAACAGGAAGGTCTTACTGTAAAAAAAAAAATCCATTAAAGTGCAATCTGTATGAGTTGTGACATGTCATCACTTTCATTAGGTTATATTTGTTCGATAAACATTAGAGTTTTAAGGGTTTACTGGTCAAAACTATAGGGGCAATTAGATACTTACAGTATACAAGAGCTAAAACTCATAACTAAGGATTAAAGCACAACTAAGCAACCAAGTTGGCACATCTAATGCTCTTTTTAGAAAGCCAAAATTACTTGATCGTTAAAAATGCACTTATATATTTGTTACACTGTATTGAAAGAGATTGTGTTAAATACACGTTTACTAAGTGCAATGTAGGAATTGTGTGTTTAGTCTAAGACAAGAGCTTTCTTAAAGGAGAAAGGCTGAGTCCTAGGCGTTTACAGAGGCTTGATCCAGTTCCTTTAAGTGTAATTGTATCAAGCCTAACAGAACAAATAGGGCATATTGTATGTTTATTGTGATTACATGCTGCAGGCTACTCTGTGATGAATAATGGAATTATTTAGGAGTTTTATACTGAATGTTTGGGCACAAGTTCTTATTTCTATTCTGCACAGATTCTTATGAAATTATAGGTCTTGTCATGTTCTTCCCTGCATTTATCAACTAATAAAAAAAATGCAACGTTAAGTCTGAATTTTCATGCAGACTGTCAAATCCCTTTATCAAAAATAAGCTTTATTATTCTTTTCTTTGCAGTATATTCCAACTTTGTACTGGTGTCTTTAGAGAGAGAAAAAATAACACAATATAAACTAGAAAAAGATATAGTCTTATAGAAAATTCCAAAGAGAAGTTTACTATGAGCAAGTAGCCCTATGAAAAAGGATGTATTTGTTTTGCAGAATATTTTGAAGCCAATAGAAGAAACAGAGAATAATTTAACCCTTATTCTTCCCTTAATAGCATTCATATTTTTACACATCGTGCCACAGTTATATACATAGATATAAGTTTATTGAAGATACTGTAATTATAGAAAATGTTGCTATTTTAGAAATCCCTGAAATAAATAAAAAATGTATTTGTCTTTCAATTAAACCTAATAATAATGGACACTGAATATAAACTCACAAACCAAAGTGGCAAATAACTAGTGTTGGGTTGAAAGAAGCCAACAAGCATCACGCTTGTCTTTTTAGTATAACTCAACGGTGACTGCAACATTAGTGTACCAAGCAATAAGTGCAATGCATTATGAAGTGCATAATCTTCTAGTCTATATATTAACCTTCATTTAGCTTGTTGTATATATTTGGGGTTGTTGGGATTAAACCAAACCAAACCAAACTGAAATTAGCAACACCAGACCACTTCTTAATACTCTAAAATGACAACGATGATCCATTTCTTAATTCAATCAAATGATTATTATTGTATGTAATAATCCATTCTGAATTCTTGGTCTGTTCATTGTATCGTGCTAGTGATTGGAAACCCTGCTACCGCAATATACAACTTGAGGATTGTTTCTTCTCTTTTTTTTTTTTTTTTAATGCAAATCATACCTTGACCTTAAGAAAAAAATATTTTGCTTTGTGCCTCAAAGTGATGTAAAATGTGATCATAGCTTTTGCTGTGTTTAATGAAAAAGATGTGGACTGTGTCACTTTTGTTGCTGCAAAAAGTGTTAATAAAATGCTCTATTTATCCTTTTATATAAAAAGGACCATTGTAGTTCCTTGTGATTTTTTTAGAGGTTCTCTAACACCAATGACTAAAACTATACTCCCTGCAGAACAAATTCTGCTATCAACACGGAGACACTACCTTACACCTCAGCTAGGCATGATGCAGGATACCCAGCGTCCTGCACTGCCTGCTCTTTCCTCCACCTGTGCACAGATACATGGTGGGAGAGGCACCTGCTGCTGGCTCCCGTTCCTCCTCCTCTAAGGATGGCTGCAGCAAGCGTGAAGGAGAAAGGAGCAGGAGGATCAGTGAGCCAGCCAATGCCACGCAACTGGGAAAAACAGACAGCTCCATGTTAGTTGGAGGGCTGCCATGGGTCAGCACTCTCTGAAGCAAATGGGGGGCTAACACGGACTGCTGATTTGGAATTTGCTTCCTCTCCTGCTCCTGCAACAAGGCTCCTTAACTGAAACGTAACGTTGCTTTCTGTCCACCTCACAGAACTCGGTGAAATTCAACAAATGCTACCTTAAAAACAAATCTTCTTCTAACAACATTTTCACTGTTCAGTAATTCTCCTGCACCCAGCAGAAGAATGTAGAAGCATCAATCTGCACAGAAGCCTGCAAACACCAGCTAGAGCAGCGGTGGGCCCAGTGCTCTGCACCAGTAGGCTAGTTGTCATGAGACACAGACCAGGTAATCCCAACGTTACTGCTAATTGTTTGGATGGACTGCTGTGACGTTGTCGTGGCAACATCCTGAAAGAGTCCAAAGTAGGATAAATAGGGGCTGCAGAAGTACTCTTGTGCTTATCGCACCAAGCGGACAGTTCAGAAAATGAAAATTAATTAACAAAATTAAAATAAGTTTGTTTTAATTTTTGGTCTAATCTTACAGGTTCTCTATCTTTTGGAACTGTCTCAACAGTTTCTTTTCATTAAGGACAGGCAATTTTTCTTCTTATTAGCTTGACACCTTTTAATTACCTCAAGCCAAGTAAAGACTTTAGTCAGGCACTACACCCTGCACAGTTCTGCCATGCACACTTCTGTGGGAACTCAACAACTGCTTTACCAAGAACAATACAATCAAACAACTTACAATAGAACTGAGAGGGTGAGGACAAATATTGATTGAAATGCTCAGAATTTTTTTATATTAATGACAGAAAGTGTTTTGTAATCTTTTTTAGCAAGTTTTCATGAAAAATATTTGTGATGCTACTTGAAGTGTAGCTACTTGGCTCTTCTGTCTTCTGAAAATGCGTCCTTTCTCATGGTTTTTCTTCTTCTTCCCTTTATTTTAAATGCCACACCACTTCTAAGATTCTCCACTCTCTTTCTAGCTCTCTGCTTCTGCTCTGATTCCTTTACTTCCTCTATAAAGGGAAGAAAGGATGAGGAGCATGCCAGATTTTAAGGTTTTTACTTCACAGATTTCCACTCACAGAATAATACAGGAATCAATCATCAGGAACACAACTGAGAAAGAAAGAGGGAAATGGAGAAACTATTTTATTTCTCACAAAGGATGATTACACGAAGACAAGGAGCAACAGTTGGAGCTGGGTTAGGGAAAAGGAGAATTGAGTAGACATGATCCTTCATCTAACTCCTGTATTTCTTCTCAGTAAATACACCTATGCGTCTCCTTTACTACTTTCTATTTATAGAGTAGCATTGCTAAAAAATAACTCTTAAGCCTCTTCTTATCTGTGCCCTTTCTGCCCAGATGCTTCTCTTCTGCACTCAGGTTCAAAGACTAGCTCTACAGATGCACTGCACTTGTATGAGGCAGTGTTCCTCTTTTGGAACTCTTTCTAGGTCAAATCACCCATGTTTATCAATCGGGCTGTAGGATCAGGGTTCACAGTGACTTTTTTGTCTCATCCTGTCATCTGTTTCTGTTCTGTTCTGCTCTCTGGTACCCTGTATTCATTATGTTGAAAAAAAAAAAAGGCAAAGTAATCTTTACTCACATTTTTATTTATCAGTTAGTTGTCTTCTCTAAGTGAAGAACCGTAACTTAAAGGAAGGGCAGAATCCTAGCTCCATTAAAATCATTAGAAAATCTGAGTTTAGATGGGTTAGAATATCACCTCAAATGTTCACCTTTATGTCCTCAAAACATTTCAAGTAGATATTATCACTTAACTAGTGACAATATTTTAAATATCTGAATCCACATTGGTCAGATGCCTTCTGTTAACATATACTCTCTCTCGCAGAGATAAAGCTATCATAAAGTGCTCTTTGCTTTCAGAAGTGATCATGAAATTCAATGGACCCAATTTCATAAAAACACTTTTCTATGGGGAAAAAGAAAGCCTCAAGGTAAAGGCTGAATAACAGTGACAAAAGAATATCTGCAAATTTGAATGAAGTCCTCTTTCAGCATGAAGCTAGGAATAGGAATGAATGTGGAAGTCAGAATAAATGTCACAGTTCAAAGCTGTACTGTTCGAAAGATAACATCACAGTCTTAGTTGCTGTCTGTGAAAGATAAAATGTTTTGTTCCTTTTAGGATAAGCTGTGAAAGAATTTGAAGGCCAGTCTAAGTCTTAACTACTTAACAGCAGATGCTTTTGTTCTTATTTTGATTTTGTCTACATTTTTTGATTGAATAATTTTCATTGCACCGGGGTGTTTAAGAGTAGATAATCAAAGGACCTAGAACTAAAATGAGACATTTTAATTTTAGTTGGATATCTATGTATATCTCCACTGTTCTAATTAAAGTGTCTGATTTTGATATTCTAGCTTTGCTTAACACTTTTTCATGCTGTAACCCAAAGCATGGCAAAGAATGAAATGTGTTATATGGGTGCATATGTACAACTGCTGAAGCCTATGCAATCAGTTGTATTGAGGTCTAGCCCTTCGACAGGATCTTCTGTGTTTGAGAACTGATGTTACAAAATGGTTGTTGAGAAATGCATCTTTGGTAAGGCTTTTAACATTAGAAACACATAATTCCCACAATTTTTGCTTTAGATGAAGCTGCATTCTCTCAATTGCTGTGAGTGAGACATTAGAGAACAACAAAAAAATAAAATTTCAAGCAACAGTCCAACCTCTTGCAGGCTTTTGTCTATAAGAAAGTAAGTAGAAGGCAAGTACGAAAGAGACACCACATGTCTCTATTTTTCAATGAGAGAAACATTAAGAAAGGCAAATGTGGTATCAGACATGAAATTTAAAGATAAGTTAAAAATTAAAGGAAATAAAGTGTTCTAGGAACTTAAAGGAAGGCTTATAGAAGAGCTTCCAGAATTCCTAGCTTTTGCTTATGACAATAGTAAGAAGAAAAACCTGAAGTCCTAAATATCTAGGTAAGTCCACACTAACCTTCATCACAAATATGATCAAAATTTGGCTCAGAAGCTGATTACCATGTCCTGGCTGCACCTTACTTTGTCCTAATATTGTTTCTAACACATGGCAGGACCTTGAGGGCACTTACAGGCCTTTATTGCCTTCAGCGAACACCTCTGGGACCCCCACCTGCACCCAAGAGCTCAGGCCTGGACTTCCCTGTCACTAGTCTGTCTCCTCAATAGGAGCTGGATCTCTGCTGTGCTTCTGTCTCCAGTCCTGCCTCTGGTCCCCCCTCCTACTGCTGTTGAGAGAGCCCTGTAGAGGGACCCTGGGCCTGACTCATTCCTTGCTGCCTCTGGGACTGTCAGTGGCCACCCTGCTCAGGTCCTGTGGGACTGCACCCTAGTCAGTGAGGGCACAGCCAGCACCTGGCTCACTGCCCTCCTGAGCTCCCTTCCTGCTCCCCGGGCTCCCTGTTGGACACCTTCCACGCCGTGCCAGCCCTATGCCGAGGAGACCTGCTAAGCCTCACCTTAGGAAAGTGCGTGTGGTCAGTTCACTAATTAAGCACCTTTGCCAGTCCCTGAAGAGGTAGAATTGTGGATAACGATCCCATTATTTTCCTAAAATACATCAAATGTACTGATGTGTCAGGCAGGAGATGTAACTTGTTGGATACCACAGCATACTGCCTCAGAAGTAGAGGGTTTGGCATTCCTACTTAAAATCTCTCTCGCAGATGTACTTTCCCATCATGGATATACTCGTGGTATTAGATTCCTTGTCCAGGAGGAGCTGTGTTTCATTTGGCAGTGAGTCTTTAGGGGACTGAATCAAGTTATCATCCTCGAACCCACTGCAGGCTTCCTTAGCTGCGTACAGGAAGCTGCTATTACTATCCTCAGTCCTTCTGCTAGAGAGGATCAGCATTTACTTGTACCAAACTAGCTTTTCAAAACTGGTATGCCTTTACACTGCTTCTGGCTGGGCATCATTGCACAAGGGCATAGGGTCTGTTCACAAATCTATGGAAGCAAATGATGTTCTTGATCTTTGCGCTACCAGGGTCAGCAGCTAAAACTGGTGGTTTGCAAAACTGGCAATTGAGGCATTACAAAGAGTAACTGCTGCCTTGTACTACTGACAAGGAGTTGATGACGAGGTGTTGTTTGTACCCTGAAGATCAAATGGCAGGTTCTGTGCACAAGGAATAGCGAATGAGATGAGTATTTGACATGGGCAAGCAGTACAGATATATTTGGCTTAGCAAGATCCCACTTCATAGTAAGTAGTATGAATTCACTCACATCTGCTCTGACTCTGACACTGTGAACTCTCAATATATAATTCATATACATGCAAATTTATTTCCTATACCACTTTTCTTTCAGAAAATACAGAGATTACCTATCTCGTTTACAATCCTAATCAGCAACAGAAAGAAATTTACTTCAAACAGTAAATATTTTATAAGAGAAAGATAGCAGCAATCAATAAAATAAAATAAATTGTGATTGTAAAACTTCAATTAAAATATAAAGTGAACCACCTTAGAATATTCTTCTAGGTTTATATACACATGCATATACATATGTGTACATATGTATATATATATATATAAGTACACACAAAGATTTTAGTTCTCTTTTGACTTGATCAAAATCCTAATATATCATCAGCAAATTCAAACAGCACTGAGTAAGGCTCCACTCAGCCCCCCTATAATTTGCCATGAATGAGGACATCAGCAACAAGTGGCAAGAAATTGAGTCATACATAAGAAGCTTAGTTGTATTTGTTCTCTCTGAGAAGACTTTCAAGTCTGTTAGCTTGTGGGAAATTCAGAACAACAATCTAACTGTTGGGGGTCTGTATAACTGGATGGGGGCATTAGCAGGAACCAGTTTGTGTTGTATTGCTTATCTTGAACCTCCTTGAACCTTGAACCCTCCACTGCTACATTTTCCAGGTCACAAATGCAGAAGAAAAAATTATTTATTTACCCCATAACAGGAACATGGTCCTTGGTATTTTCTTAAGTTGATATAATTAAGGCTCATAACATTTATAGAGGTATGAATAGCCTAAAACTATTCCCTAATTTCAGGGATGTCCTTGAACTAACATACTTTTTCAGAGGTTATATAATTGTTCTTTGTTGAAACAGAAATGTTAAGAAGAGCTTTCCCTGAAAAATGGAATTTCTTTTACTTATCCAAATGGTTGCAACCATCCTGCCAGGGTTTTCAAGCTTCCTGAACATTAGAATAGAATAGAATAGAATAGAATAGAATAGAATAGAATAGAATAGAACAGAACAGAACAGAACAGAACAGAACAGAATAGAGTTCAGCTGAAAGGGCCCTACAAAGATCACCATTCCAACTGCCTGAGCACTTCAGGGCTAAACAGAAGTTCAAGCATATTACTGAGGGCGTTATCCAAATGCCTCCTGAACCCTGACAGGACTGGGGCATCAGCTACCTCTCTAGGAAGCCTGTTCCAGTGTTTGAGTCAGCATTTCCATGATAAGAGGATAAATAGCATATGCACTGTAAAAATGTGGTAAGGTCCACACAAACTGTGTCTGGTTTAAATTGATGTTCAGAAAATCCAAGTGGGTGGTTGGATATCCAAGGATCAAGAGGAACACAAAAAGTCCTCATATCTTGAAAACTACTTCTTTGTGATACAAGAAGGCACATCTAGAAGAATCCAGATACATGCACAATGGTCCTACTTATTTATTTCTCTCTACCCTTCTGTAGCATCTGGGGTGGCCAGCAAATTAAAGAGAAAGGTCACTATAGTGCCAAAAACAGATGGAAATAAAAGCAAAAATGATGTTTGCAAGGAGGAAACGAACCACATAAGAAAGCATTCCAACAATAAAGGATAGCATTGTTAAAACTGGAAGGCTGCCATTTAATTACAGTTTGTCTTGTATAATCAATTTAATGTGTCAACAATGTATAATTGCTGTAGATGGCCATGAACTAAATAAATTTATGAGGAGGGCATGATAATTTTCTTCAAGGTAAGCATCGGTACAAACAACAGAACAGCTTTCAGTTTTCACCTGGAAAGTGACAATGCTATTTTCTTTTTTGTAGATGTTGTTTTGTGGAATTAAAATTGTATCAAATACTGACAAGGTCAAACAAACCTCAACTTCTTCCTCTGCTGCGTTTTCCTATACAGTTATGTCTGACCATAGGATCAATAAAGCACAAAAACAAAGGGAATGTCTTGGAAAAAAAACACACCATTTTCTAATTCATGTATTTTAATGTCTTAGAATATCTTTATTAGTCTAGAAACTTGTTCGTATAATGACAGCTTTATTGCAACCGTCATTAGCTGTTTATATTGCTAAATGTAATTACTCCATGTTTTATTTAGAATAAAATCCTCTGGGCCATGAGTGGTTTATTTGTTCTTGTGCATTCATTTGATGTGAGAGGACACAAAAAGTGCTTAGCAGAAAACTTACAGTCTAAAATAATTGCTGCGAAGTTGGAATACCAGTGATATTCACCAAATCCCATTAACATTTAACAATCAGCACTTACTTAAGATCTATTCCCTAACTGACGCCTTGATGCACAGAACGTGAAACTTCAGAGAACTTGGATCTACTGTCTGTCAAAATAGCCAGTTGGGCTCCCTACAGAGGCAATGGGATTTGAAGACACTGACTTTGGCACAAGGAAGAGAAACCAGGTTTCCTAAGATGTCAACTCTGCTACCCACTGAGCACTGATGTTCTGTTCTGGAAGCGCCATCTCCAGACAGGAGGTTATCTCCAGTGCTTGCTTGCACTAGATTTTAGCGTATATCCCCGTTTAACAGAGTGGAAGAACTGAAACACAGAAAAAACTCTATGTGTATTTCCCTCAGAATCCAAGTTTCTGGCATCTCTTAGTTCTCTATCAGAATGAAAGCTTTATCTTCACAGGACTTCACAAGAAAAGCAGAGCAGCTCTAGAGCAGTTCTTGGCAATGGCTGCTGTTGAACCAGTGTCAAATGTAAGCCTCTTGTATCCTAGGCAAATGTTCAAATCCTTCACTCACTGAACTGATCTTATGCAGTCTCCTGATCTCTGCTGTTTGCTTAGCGTGAGTTGGGTAGAGTATCTGAAGCACAGAGAAATGACATCTTTATGACACAGAGCAGAACTTGGAAAGGGAAGGGCCCCGATCACAGTGTACCTGTAGCTGCGAGGCAGTGTGTCTGGACAATGGATGTTCCGGACATTCTGCTTCTAGTATCAGGTAGGCAATACATCTCAAAACACTCCTCAATTTCTGTCGCCAGTGATAACGGTGTCACACACAAAAGACAATCCCATAAAATAATAAATGAAACATGACCTAAAGACATTAACTCATCAGAAAAAACATCTGATTAATAGGTGAGCCTGGAGGCACCGCTTGGAAATGCTTTTTTTTTTTTTGGTTTTGTTTTGTTATTGATTCCTTTAATTTCATCAATCTATCACTTTCAATTGTGTTATAAAAATGAAGTAATGAATCATATGTAAGTTGATTAATGCCAACATCTTGGTAGTACGACTTAATCATTCTCTGTGGGATTACTATCTCTTTTCTTGTGTCTTTCGATTCAAGTAACATTGGCTTTCTCTTTCTGCAATGAAATCACAAATTCATGAGATTCCTCCTGGAAGAATCCCATTAAAATAATCAAAAAGGCAAAGAAAAAAAAGAAAATGAAAATGTGAGAGACAGAAAAGGATCCTCCAACTGAATGATGGGGATTTAAAGGTTACCATCAAAACATGCAAACCAAACATCAATAAAATCAATTTGCAAAATTGTCTCTTAAAAACAGGGTATAGAAATGTTATGTATTCAAACACTGCTGGGAAATCTAAATCACTTCCAAAATAAAAAACTCTAGGTAATTTTTATTAGGAGTTAAAGTTTCTTTTAAAAACTTTTTTGATGTGCAAATGTCAGAGTTTATATGGACAAAAAGTGTTTATGGATTTGCTTGAAACCTGACATCCCATTAAGCACGATTTTGTTTCTGTTGCCTGAATAAACAGTGTAGCACCCACTGAGACTCTGTCATCTGTAGTGAAATGGTGTTGATCTCCCAGGGAAAAATGCTGGAGTCAGTCTTTTCATTTGTTGTGTGTGGCCATTAATTTAATTTGTGATTACTAGCAAAGTACAGGAAGATATATATAGATGAATTATTGATCTGCTCTGGGGCACTAATTAGAACAAGTTTACAGTTCATCTCTGCAGCACTCTTTATCTTGTATGCAATAAAAATAAAAACAAATTTAATTTGTCCTCTGTTGTTCTTGTGATTAATTGAATGTATGAAAACAAATCAACGTTATGTGCCTAACAAGCCATTTGCAAATGCACATTCAGTTTGTGGACACTGTTCTCCACATATACATGTAGAAACAACAGAGATTGTCTGTACCAGCTCTGACAGAAAGCAGGACTTGTGGTAAGTTTTGCTACATGCTAATACACGATTTGCAGCAGATAAAATTCTTCCCAAAGAAAATAGAGCAAAAATTAAACACTTTATAACACTTTATAAAGTGGTCATTTATTACGGGGTTACATACTGACAATGCCTGTCTCCTTTTCCTTTCTTCTCCCTCCCTTCTCTGAGCCCAGACAAACATGAAACTCCATGGGAAGCTGCCCCTGCGCCGGGGCTGGGCTCAGGGCACTGCTGCCGTGGGGCTCCCTTCTCTGGCTTTGTAGGCAGCAGCTTCAAACAACAGCTTGGGGATGATGCACCTTCAAGTAAGGGGTCTGTTCGCCCCTGCTGCCAGCACAAATTTCACATCATGCTTGATCATTAGGATTTGATCTCAGGTTTTGAGTAGCCCATAGTGGTGCCACACCGCCAGGTTAGCAAAAGCATGCTGATTTCTGTATTGCCTTTCAAGTCAATGTTTTTAGCTGATCCTACACTCTGACATGGCACAAAAAGTGATGTAATTTATGTGTTGATTGGGAGAAATGAAGAAGTCTGCATGAAATAACAATTCTAATTCATTCATCTTCGTTACTTTTAAAACTCTATTAATGTTAATTAAATTCATGTTATGACTTTTGCATTAGCAGTTTACAATTGCCTCACTAATAAGTATTATTGGATTTATTATACCTTAAAGAACAGAAAATCAGAAAATCATCTCTCTGTTTTCTCTTGAGGCTTAATAGCAGGTTTAAGGCCACAGACAGAAGAAGATACAGTCCTTGCATTTCCTCCCATCTTCTGTCCCTTCCGAGTGATACTCAGACATCACCCCCAGCATGGGCAACAGACACTCACTACAAATTCTGGTTGCTACACTGCATGTATATGTGCCTATATTTATCTATGTGTGTGTATAAAGATTTAAGATTGCAAAGACAAGTGTTCACTGTTAGGAGGCATTAGAATTAAATTTGCATGTACAACCCAAATAATCTCTTTTTCCACATCTATTCTGAAGCAATGCATGATAACTAATGCATTTTTCTACAAGATCCCTGTGTCACTCAGCACACAAATGAATAGCACACTAATGAGTAGCTATCGGGTGCGTTGTTTTATCTTCCTTGTTCAATGCTATCGCCCCATTTAAATCCTGATGTGAAGACAGAATGATTAATTTCCTTATTTACTCTCCAATAATACTCATCACTACAATGTCCTTGTGCTTCAGACGTTTATTTACATTTCTTCAGCACACATGTAATAAGAGGGCATTGACTGCATACTTAGGTAAAGAACTGTCAAAAAATGAAAATAACTATTTTAGGGTACTGATTTGAGACATTTTCATCCTGATTTTGCAGAACAATTGGCAATAAATGAAACTATCTAGGTATATAACATAGTCTCGTATATCAGCTGCACTTAAAGTGCTCGAATGTTAGCAGATCAGACTGCATCACCATGCACTCTCCCCCCCAAAATAAGAAATTGAATATCTAGGAGAAGTTTTGTTTGTTTTGTTTAATAAC
The DNA here is from genome assembly GCF_040182565.1 of Anser cygnoides. Taxonomy (NCBI): domain Eukaryota; kingdom Metazoa; phylum Chordata; class Aves; order Anseriformes; family Anatidae; genus Anser; species Anser cygnoides. The sequence continues at coordinate 10,970,747 of NC_089877.1, read as the reverse complement.
CTGTTTAGCAACAATCTAGGACTTTTGGAATAATAATAATAAAAAAAAGAAATCAGTTTATTGGGATGGCATTCAGCAGTCTTGAATAAAACATCATCCTCTTTTGCTCGCAGTCCTCTGACTCAGTCACCACACATTTTTCAACTTAAGCAAGTCGCTTTTCTTCATCTATGGAAACTGTTTTCTGTGCAATGAGTTAGCTGATCATATGAGATGATGGTTCTTATGTGCAATCCCCTGCCTCTGTTCCTTGCCTCATTCTCCATCGGTCCAAATCTGCAAACTGCAGTTCCCAGCCCCTTTCTATAATCTCGATTTCTTGTCCCCTCTCCAGCCCCCAGGTTTGTCCTCCTCATCTGCTGTCCTTCCCCAGCCCGGCCTCCAGATCTCTCCTGGCTCCAACTCCCATTCTGCCTTGCTTCCCAATATTCTTTGCCAAACCAGCTCTCTCACGCCCAGGATGAATCAATCTTGGTGAGAAAGCAAAGAAGAGAAGAGACAGACCTTCTGGTTCTAAAATAGGCACTAGTTACTGATCCTGAATACCTCTTGTAATACTGAAGAGAAACTTGGCATGAGTGGCTATTGTACAAGCCTCTTCACCAGTCACAGGGAAAAGAAGGAAAGTAACCAAAATGCAGGAGTCAGAAAATTCAAACAGATAAGTAATTTAAATCCATGACATATTGCTGTTGTCTCTGCTTCTTTTTTCTTAGTTCTCCCTTAAATTAGTGGTATTTTCACGGTCACCACAGAAAATAGCTCACTCCTTCAGTAGTATTTCTGGGATTCACAGTTTCACTACCCAGATATTGGCTGCATCTATGTATTTAAGATAGCTTAGTGGGATGGGAGCAAAGGCAGTTTCATTTGCATAGCAAAGATCTCATCTATCCATATTCAAACCTTTCACGCGGCTGTAAGAGCAGCCATAACAGACTGCATCACCCAAAGAACCTTTTTCATGGGGACTTCTCCACTGGCTGGAGCTGGATGAGTCCGTCTCAGTGCAAGCTGATAAACATTTGCGCACTTGAGCGCAACGAGGTGGTGCATCTTTTGCTAAATTTCAGTGGACAAACATGATAACCGTAAATGCCACTCTAGAGCTGAAAGCAGTGCTTTTACTTTAATTTTCTAAATAATTACCTGTTTCTGGAAGGTTTGCTTCTTGCTGTGTGAAACTTCTTCTTATTTATTTATTTTTTTTCACATGTATTGCAGAAATGGACAGAAGTGGATTGGCTATGTAAAGTAAAAAAGTGATATGCTTGCAGAGAGACAGTCATTCAACTTTGCTAGCAGAGCTCTCCTCTCTTCAGACGACTCAGGCCAGTTTGAGAAGGATAAGGATGTGTCCCATCCATCTGCCATTTAAATTTTGGAGGAATTCAGTATGTGCATTTTTGTATGAGTTAACACACACTGAAAAAAGTCAGGCAAAATTCCAAGAAACAAATCAGTTCGAAATTGAAAATGAATATAACAAAACTCTGAACTCCACTACAAAGGAATCCTGTCTTCAGATATCTGGGTTATTTTTCATAGTTATTTACTTGAGAATCAAAAACTGTATGCAGATTTGCAAAAACCATATGTAGAAAAAAAAAAGTTCAGCAACCAGTGAAACATGTGCAGGCATTCAGTCTAAAAAAGGCAACTCCACAAGGAGCCACTAGAGTATAAGAAATTTCACTTATTTGTAAATTCATGAGAAATATAGTTAGTAAAATCCAGGCAATGAATTATGAATGGTTCTCAGCAAAGGGGAGAAATTGTACATACTGTACAGCTGACAAAGAATATTTTGGCATCCAAATACTGAGCAAAATACTGAATATAAAATAAACAGTAACTGGCAATATGAAAACATTTGTCTATCTCAAAGCTGCCAATCTAGTGGTAAAATATACATTTTGAGGATGTTGTCCTTTTTTTTTTACATAAAGAATGAAATGCTGGCAGCAGGAATTATGTCATCTATCCGTATCTGGTATTTTTCAGTTGTCTCACCGTGTTTTAGTTATTATTATCTGTTTTTCTAAACTGCTATTTTGAAAGAGAAAAACCTGCCGTCAGCTACACGTTTTGAGTAGATAAAAAAGCAGTGTGGCTATTATACTACATAACATAGCACAAAAGAGCTGGCAATTCGATGTGCCAGAGGTCAAAGCCTAAGCATTGTTTTGTATTTCTAGCTACTCCTACTTTAGCAAGTCCTAGAGCTGAGATAGGGATCTGGGTCTTGTACCATTCAGCTCTGATCCCTGGGCACTGCTGGGCCACTCCCTCTTTGAGTCAATTAGATCCAGCGTCATATACAATACAGACAGGAGTTTGACGTGACAACTGAATTCCTTTCAGCAACACTTTCAGATAGACTGATAGTTGTGAAGAGAAATAATGCTTCAACTAAAATTTTTACACAGTTTAACACCAGATATGGCAAATGTCTTGAATTTAACTTGCATTCTCTCAGCAGCACACTTTTCCCTATATCCAAAAAAGCTTATTAAACCAAACCTTTTTGCCTTTTCTCTGTTTCAAAATGCTACTGTCAGAACTCTGGCATAAAGGATCTCGCAAATCCATGGCAACCTGATTTTTGCTATGCATCACCAAAAATAAATGCGCATACGTGGCATCCTCCCCCTCCCTGGTCATATGCTCTGCTGACAAATTCGGCAGGTGGACGGGAAGGGGTTAGTCACTGGAGCAGCGAGGGAGAGCAAAGGATTCCTCACAAAGGAATGTGCCTTAAATCCATGTGTCTGTTACTCATCACTCTCTCCACATGAGAATTCCAAACTACGTGGTGTGTTTCATGGCAAGCGGCCTTTTTAAGAGTAAAATGATGATAATGGGACCTCTCTGACAGCTGCTCTGTGGGGTGGAATATGAACCTCACCCCAGTGGAGGCAGAACAGGGGGCAGCATGCAGATGAGATGGGGAGAGGTAGAGGGCTGTTAGCCCGAGACATGTGTCTCCAAAACATATCCTTCAGAGCTTTGCCATGTAGCTATGTCGCTGCATTTACATCATCTTGTTAGTTTTGAATGCGTGATCTTTAAAACAGAACATATGTAAAAATATAGATTACATAGCCATTATATACATAATAGATCCAAAATAGCACTGAGGAATCTAGAAAACTTTATGAATATTCTGTATTTTAATTGGGCAGTGTGTTAATTACATGCAGAGGAAAACCCTTCGATCATTTTTTTTTTTTTCTTTTGTAGGTAAATTATCCTCACATTTACCCAAATCATGCACCGTTACCAAATCCTCCCATTTTTGTTGTAAAGCTTGCTATTCAGGAACAAATACTGCCAGCTAACAGTAATAATCAGCCAACTCATTTCTCTACATGGACAGCCTAGGAATGGATACACTCTGTAGTCCCAGCAGCATCAGCAATTGTACAAAGAACATGTGGAAACTGCTGGCAGTAGCTAAAAAGACTGGGAAACAGGATATGCTATGAGATCAGTAAGAAACATTTCTATTGTGTCAGCCCCTGATGCAGCACACCTGCAGCGCAGCCCAAGTTTCACCTGGCCTAGCAGAACACCCTCAGCTCCTTTGCTAAGAGGAGAGCTGAGCACTGCTTTGTTGCGGCCGAGTGCCTTTCAGGATGGTGACAGACAACATGGGCTACCGTGGAATTTTTAGTGGCACCTACGTCCTGCCTAAGGGCTCACACCCCAGTGACATGATAGGATAAGAGGTCTGATAAAACCTTTCATGATAGAAATCAGCTTCACTTTTTCCTGTTCAAGTTAGTTGATACTGAGTAAATATATACAAAATGCTTCTTAAAAGAATATCTTAACTAAGCACTGACATCTAGGACACACAAGAGTTATAGCTGCTTCTGAAATGTCCATTTATCTATCTTCATGTACATGCACGATACCATTCTTCAAGGAGCATGTGATAAATATTGCACTTATTCTGCACACACAATGTGCAGATGGAGAATTTCAGGAAGAGCTCTAAAGCTATTTTAAACTTTCATCTTTCAAATATTTGAAGTCCTAAATTATTTGCAACTTAAAAAGTATTTTGTAATGTGCTTTTGCATACATTTTTGCAATATTTTATATTGATATTCAATAAAAGCTTTTCCATCCAGAGAAGCATGCAACATGAGGATGGTCAATGAATGATCAGTAGAAAACATCAAACACACTTAAGTCCCTTTTTCTTCTTAAAGCACATACCACATGTAACTTGATGCTCAAAAACTTCCCATCGTGCCATGACCCCTGCCAATCCAGTGTCATACTTGGCAGCTTTCAAAAGTTACACGAAAAGCCACGTGAGCAGGACGAGAAGGTAACTGTTAGTAGATTAATAGTAATACCTTTTTCTCTAAGTAAAATGCAATTCAAGTTTGGAAAAAGAAATATATGCTGGTAACTAATAGAGACACGTGAGTGGAGCCGGTTAGAGTGTACAGCAGGCACTGTCGATGTAACTAATTTAATCACTGGAACTAACTGAAGAAAAAACTCAGTTAATTGTGATCTTATATAAGGAGTGATGCCAGCCCATGTCTCTGTGCTGGGAACTAATGTAGCCTTGTGGGGGTTTTAAATCTGGCAGCTGGCAGACTGTGATGTTGACAAGGAGAAAGACTAGAAGCAAGAGCTATTTTAATTTTAAGTCAGAACTCCCTGTTCAAAGTAGGGAGAGATTTAATATTTATTCCTTTACCTTTTCTTTGCCCTCTGTCAAGTTGGAATTTACACTGAGGCAACTGTTGTAGGTTAAAGTGTGGCAACTTAACAGACTGGAGCCTGGGCCATTTAATTTTTCCTATTATCATTTATCTCGTTCAAGTTGCATCGTGATTATCCCGATAGAAAACACTAACAGAAGCACAAATCACTGTTCCTTGGGGATCTTTCCCATTATGCAGGTTGTGTCAGTATGTGAACTGGCCACCGCGTGGCACACCCTATGGAGACGTGGCTCAGAGTACGCCAGGCTGATGGTCCAGCAGAGGTGTTGGTCGAGCATTTCATCGTGCTGTCTCACTTCTGTGGCCAACTCACTCGTCTGGGCCCAGCATCGTGGGAAAGGAGCAGCCAGCAAAGGAGAAAGGTGTGGACACTCTACGACCAAACTAATATTTTGGTTTGTGAAGAGGGTAACAAAGCTCCTGATTGTTTAAATGCTACCTGAGTGATCTCAAAGAGATCTTCACAGAGAAACGAAGGCATTATGCTCTCTTACAGGTAGGAAAATCCAAGTACAGCAAACTGAAAGAACCAGGACACACCTGGCCAGTAGGCTACTGGCAGAGCTAGGGACAGCACCAAGTTTCCAGCTCTAATGTACCATTGAAGTCAGCTACCTTTCTGGTGAAAGAGAAAAAACTATATGCATAACTGGATTAATTGGATTAGACTTGGATTAATTAAGCACAATATCATTCTTGATCCCAGCAGAGCACTGACTCATCGGAGTTTGAACACTGTGGCTGAATGGCTGGGAATGTCACCTAATGTTTCTTCTTTCATTTGCATAAACAGGACTTGGTAACATCAGGCTGTGGGCACTGAAGACATTCAGCATCCCACAGAACTGAGAACTAAGCCATCACACCAAGATCTAAATAATTTGATGGGGAAAAATATTGCTCTGTCTCCTTTTGGAGGCTGCCTTCAAGGGCACAGGCATGTTTTTCCTCTTATAAAAATTATATTGTTCTCCTTTAAGTGATGAATTACTAGAAACAAAATATTACTGGGCACTCCAATAAACCTGTTTGAGCTGCTTGGCTTTACTGACATGCAGTGAATGAGTAAAAAGTGCTCCTTGAAGAATCAGAGCAATTGCCAGTGAATGAGATTACATGCCACATCCTGCTGCTGCTGGCCTGAACTCCACTCACACATAGGAGCTCTAGAGAAAGATATCAGAAATATTGTAAACGTTGGAGGAATATTACTGGGGCATAAACAATTCTAAATACAACTATGATCTGCTAATAAACAACATGTGCGTTTCAGGCTCTATACCGCTTGATATGTAACACCACAAAGAAAAATGCATGAGCAAGCACGGTAATCCTATGAGAGGAAATGACATTTTACTGCATCTTCTTCATTCATATTTCTGAAGAAGCTTAAACGCTGTTTATGATTTTTTTCAAGGAATATCATTCTGTGAATTCCTTTCCTTGAGAAATACGTCCCGTTTCTGCACAAATTTTACAGATGAATACAGAATGCCTAATAGTTTATCACTGAGATAAATGAGCAGAAGAGCTCTCTTCCTTCTCATTCCTAAGTGTCAGCAACTATATTCCTCCGTGCCATAAATCACGAATATGTAAGAAGTGCAGCCAATTAGTTAATAAACTATGCCTCCTTTGGATCTAATGTCTACCATATAAGTATTCTATCTAAGGCACTGACCATGCCTTTATCACAGTGAGTGATGGAGCTACGCAAATCAAGGGGAGCTGCAACTTGCCTTGCAAACACCCTGTGCAGCTTTTCTTACCCTCTCGTTGTGCTGCTCAGAAAGATGCAGACAGGTAGTTACCATGGTAATTCCCTCATCACATGGTAATCTTAGGCTGCTGTAGAGATATAGAGCATCTTCTTAAGGAAGCATGTGCAAATGCAGAGAGATTACAGCTGATATGTTTTAGACAAACTTCCTTGTTGAGTACATTTTAAATTAGATCAGGTTTGACAACATTAGTACAGAAAAGACCATGTCTAGATCTCCCCAGCTGGGCAACTGTAACAGTGAAAACACATTTGCTTGTAACTAGCTCAGTGGGCACAAATGATTGATCAGATTTTAAAGCTCTGAGACAGAAGTTGTATTAATTTCTTGTACAGTGCAAACACTACCACATATACTTTGCAACTAGCCGTAACAACAATAACTGATTGTCTCCTCTGTAACAGGGCCCTGGAAGCACTTGTTAGATAGGCTAAGAAGGTGCCTGTCTGCATTAAGTAAACTCATACAGTCACAAGTAAACAACAGAATTATTCTGATATTGAAATTCTGGGGCTTTTTCAAAAATGGAAATAACAACTTCCATTGGCAAGGCATGGGTTTTAGTCCCTTTTGGTCACAACCTAAACACAATGCCTGAAGAGAGTATCCCAGTTTGCTCAAACAGAAAAAAAGCATTTCAAGCTTAGGAGTATGACCTTGGCTTAGCTTCTGCATTTGAGAATCTGAGAACAAACAGAGCTTTTTTATTTTTATTTTTTTTTCTTTTCTTTTGGTTTTGAAGCAGCTTGTCTCTAACTGCAAAGCAATCTCTCAGCAGAAAACTCTTCACTAAAGTTCTCATTTAGGTTGATCTAAAACAATGGCTAGTATGTGACTAGGGAAGGACATGGAAGAATGGAAGAAATATAAAAACACTTCAGTAAAGCATGTTTGCTAACATATGTGGGTTAGAAAAAAGAGGAGGTAGTGTACCTATCCCATCACTTTTCCTGTTCCTCTGATGAAACCACCAAGTTTTTATGTGGCTTGCAACACAAAGCCCATAAGGCAGCCTTGCTGCTCTTCTCTGCACAATAAGGCAAACAAGAATTTTTCTTTTCCAATTTCACATCACTTACAAACATCGCTTACAAACTGCCACACTGATTTTTCACAGAATCTTTCTGCACATTGGGCCAGGCACACTAAAAAGAGTAGAAAGACTTGTTGCTACAAACACCTGGCTTTTTTTCCCTTACCAACAAAATGGAAACAATTCAGCACAAAAAAGGGAGGTGATATTGCCTGTCTGCCATCAGGATTTGTCACAAATTTGAAAGTACTAAAAATCAGATTAATCTGGTGGACTTCTCCTGGTGATCCAGTGGCTGCCTTTTAATCCCCCAAACACTGTCTCCTCAGCCAAATTAACTAAACATACCTCATGTCTCTATATCGGATGCTTCAATCCATCTCTGAAATCTCCATCTTAGACCTCTTTAGGTCTACCAGAAATTTTGAATGTGTTTTAAAAGGTAAAATCATTACTATATTAAAACAGATACTACACTTCTGCAGTCAGTTACATGCCATACACTGCATTCGTGCATCCTAAGTGGATCTAGTGCTATTGGCTGTACTTATCCCACACCACCTCGTGAAGAGCAATAGTGATGACACTCTATCACCATAAAAGCTTACAAAAACTTTATTTTTTTGCTCCAAGTGGAACCTGTATTACGTAAGTGGCCTATTAGATACCCTGCTTTTGACTGTTCGTGGCCACGTAAATGAAAACTAGTGTCTGGATTTAAGCCAGTGTGCGTGATGACCACAGGTGTAACAGATTTAGTGTGAAAACATTGCTGAGTTTTCAAAAAAATGACACTTTTTTCAGTTTTCTCCATTTTCTAGTGATTTTTAAGGAAAAAAAAAAAACACACACACACATGCAAAATGCATTGTAGAGAGAGTGCTGAAGTTCAGCTGAGAAAGGGTAATTTTACCTTGAAAGCCAAGCCTGGCTTTCTTTCTCAAGTGAAGGTAGAGAGAGGAAAAATGAAACATAGCTCTAATCAGGGACAGAAATTAGTAACCTTCAATTCTGTGTATAAGGAACTCTGGAAGAAATTGAGTAGTTCAGCTTCTACCAGCATGCAAAGAGAAGGAGGGGTTATAAGCACTTAGAAATGATTTTTCCAACTTTAGAAAGCTTGTTTTTTTCCCCCTATGTTTTCTTTGTCTATTTTCCATATCAGAGCAGATTCCATATCAGAGCAGATCCCATTTCCCCTGTTCATTACCATAAGCTACTTACAGTTAACAAAACTCAGTCTCAGGAAAATGTCAAATATAATGAAAAAGAAAGAGGAAAAGTTATAAAAGAGAGAGAAAGTTGGCAACAAGTTCTCCTGTGGGTCACATTCTCACAGGTTCTGCAAGTTCTGTTTCATTCACTAAAAAACCTGCTACCACCTCAGCTGTTCTGCTGCTGCCATTGCTGCTCTGGCTTTTGTCACCAGGGTATTGTCCATAAAAAGAACACCTCCTAAAGCACTGCATAATGTCAGTGGTGGTTGACAAGGTGGAAAAACAGCTTTACTCTTTAAAAACACCAAAAATGAACCACTGGGAGTTTGCCTCTTTTCTTTCTTTACCATGAAGCAGACTCTGAAAGAAACAAAGGAGTATAAAGACGCAGATGAAGAAAGAATAAACTATTTATTACTGTAATGTGACATTCAAGGATAATTTTGAGAATTATTAGAACATACGATGGATCCAAAACCTCAGCAGAATCTAGAAAAGAAGGTTTTGAGGTCCTGTACTGGGAAATCCAACACTGGGAACCACGAAGAAAGAGGAAATGGCACTGGTTTGTCAGTCTGATATAATCAGCACAATGGTCTTTGTTCTAGCTCTTGGAAAGATAAAGACATGCACAATTTACAAGAACAAGAATGAAGATTGAGATTAAACTAGGAGCTAGTGAGCAAGTGATAAAAAATAAACAACAAAAACAAAAAAAACAGAAGGTATGTCAGAATATTTACAATATTTTTTGTTAAGTTTCCTGTTGATTCTTTATGTTGACAGCATATATATTTATACCTATATATTTATATATATTTATACCTAAAGTGAAACTCATTCTTAGAAGAATGGAAAAATCACCTATCAACCAGACTCCTACACAGATATCTGAAAATCCCCATAGAGAATCCAAAGACACCTTAGATAATAACTATTTTACTAAGACCTTAAAATGTTCCACAGTGAACATGAAGAACATACTCATACACAACATAACCTAAGTGAACATACTAATAACTGTGGGGAGAAAGTGATGAAAGACTTCTGTTAAAAACAAGAGTCCATCACTTACTGGTGTTTATGAATATATTCTATAGTTGTAGAAATCTGCAAATCTGAGCTATCTCAGTATCCCTCAGCTGGAACAGGAATAGGAGGAGTGGTGAAATGCGGAACAATGTTGCTCCCCATGTTACTGACCAAGTGGTTATTATAACACTATTAACTGTACCTACTATTACTTTGGAGGTAACGTGTGTCTCTATTTGGCTTTTAGGTTTACACCTCCCAAGTGCGGCTGTACCACTCAGTTTTCCATAACTGCTGCTTCAGACTGGTAGGTACAACATTATCTGTTCTCTTCTTTTTTGATATGTTTTCTGGTTGTGAAAAATAAATAAATAAATAAATTTGTTCTCTGAATAACCAAATACATCCTCTAACTTTCAAGAATATCAGAAAGTCTGTGAGGATCAAGATGAATCACTTGACACATGCATATTTCAGTGAGCATGTGGGTGGATGCCAAAATGTTTTACCCTTATTGCTATTAAATTTCAGGCTACACTCCTGTATCAAATTTATGTCATTGATTCCACAGATCCTTCACTAACAAAATTTGTCAGGTGATGACTAAAGAATTAGCCTGAGCTTTGGAAGATTTAGATTCAGCTCCGTGTAGGATGTAGGTTTCCTGTGTGGTCTGGTGCATGCTCCTAAGGTCATTCAAACAGGATGCAGAAAATCTATGTTCTCTCCCTTGTACAAGGGGATTTGTTTCCAGTTCTCTCTGAACAGTTGTCCAGTAATCAAGGAATAATGGTTTGGGTTGGCAACAATCTTTTGACCCATCTTTGCTGCTGAATCACTTCCATATTGCAAGGAAGGATTAAAGAAGCCAAGAACAGCCATACTTGTTCAGCCCCCATAGCCTACTGCTTTGACTCCCACATTAAACAAAAGCGTGCACCTATGGAGGAGTACAAACAAGGCAGGCATATGTGATATCTCCCCTGTTAATACTCTCTCAGCCTCCAGCTGGAAAATTTCCAAAGCCCACTGCTATGTGTCCACTTAGTAATCCTCTTTGAATCTCTCTTCCACATTGTTATCTCGTCTCCTCTTCACAAAATGTATTTTGTCATCTAATATGTCCTAAAGCAGGTCTAATACAATTACCTTCTTGATTTATTTCTTTTCCTTGGCCATCACTTCCCTAAAGTGATGTTCCTGATTTTTGTTCCTGATTTTTTGTTGTTGTTGTTGAAAATGACAAGGGAAACCTCACGGTGCTACTCATGACTTTAAAGACTTCTGCCTCGATTGAGTTGTCTCCATTTCCACGTTGAAGATTGCTAGCCTATGCAGTCATTCTCTGTGTGGAAGCCATTCCATTCTTTTGAATTCCCTCTCATAAACTTCTCCAGTTCTAGTATATTCTGAGGTCAGAAGACCAAAACTGTCCACAGTATTTATGGTGTCAACAAGCCATGGATTTGTTCAATAGCTTACTGCATTCTCTTTTCCTACTGTAGCCATTCCTAGTGTTTGATTTTCTTTCTGACCTTTGCTAAGCACTGAGCACAGCATGGCTCTCTATATTATCACTCCAACGTTTTATTCTTAAATGCTAATGGTCATCTCAGAGCCAACATATCACTTAGGATATGTATTATATGAAGGTAGGACAAATTTTCTGATGTACAAAACTTTACAGACAAATACACCCAAATTCTAATACATAGTTTATATATAAATAATTTAGTCCAGAAATGAGAACCAGGAGTAGTAACACAATCAGCGTCACATGGAAAATGGAGATCAGATTCCTAATACCTACTCAGATAAATAATTAATTTTTTATATTACTTATTGATTGGAAATCAGAAGTATGTCTCACCCTTCCTAATTTATTGCTAGCACTAGGCTGCAGGCTCTCTCCTGTGTTTCAAACATGCATTCTCTCTCTTGCAGACCTCCATAAATATTTAATTGCTTAACTCAGTGTGGATCAGCTTCAGGCAGAAGGGACAGACACCACATTATTCCACTGACTAAAACCAATAAGAAGGGAGGAAGGGAGAAACAGAAGATAGAGGGGAGAATAAAAGGGTAAGGAGGGAGAGAGGGAAGAGCAAGAGAAAGGAGAGGGAGAGGAGGAAAGAAAGAAGTTAATGTTTGTTAGACAATATAGGGAGCTGAACTCATAGGCTACCTTAGTCCTTGTACTACTGAGGTAGTGGATAACTTGTGGGGTACCAGTTACTGCTACCTCTTGAAAGAAGATTGGCCTCACCTCAGGAAAAACAAACAAACAAACAAACAAAAAAACTGAACTGCTTTATTCCAAGGGAGACTTCAGGATCAAACTGAGAAAAGTAACTCTGATCAGAACATAGATGCCTTTTAATTCCTGGAGATGAGGATAGGAAATGAGCACAAGCTATGGCTTTCTCAGTGGCTTCCTATTGGCATTTTGTGGTTCCTCAGCCCATATTCTCATTTTTGCAGAGCACATTATTACTAAGTCTGACTCTTCACAGGTTGAGCCGGGCCTGAGGGATTTTGCCAGAGGATTCCATGTGGTGGCAAAGCCGCCCCCTTGCTGCTGGAGTCTCTAAGTCTGACTGAAAACCAAATGGATTTCGGATCAACAGAGTCTGAAGTGTGATCTTGAAAGTCATTAGACTTCTGTTAAATAAAAATAAAACTGCTAATTATATCTGAAGATTTCGGTGTAAGTAATTCTTTAAATGACAATTAAATTGCTAAAAGAACTAGATACTGAAACAAAGGATGAAGCCATAATAAGGTATTGCTGACAGACAGGATCTTTAGAGCCTCTTCATCAGTTCATTCAGTTTCCCACAAATAAGGCTATTATGGCAATGTTTTCATTCATGCCTCATTTCTATGTGGATTCTATGCTTTTGGGGGGATATGGATTATTTTATACTGTACGTACAGCAACTAGTCTAGTGGGATCCTAATCACTGTTATGGGCTCTGGGAACTGGCAATATAGTGATCATCTATTTCAGTTATATATGACCCATTTTTGTCACCACTATCTACTTTTATGATGTCTCTCTTATGGAAAGAAGAAAAAAAAACTTTTAAAGCAATGGTATTTGTGGACACCACTGCCAGCATACTCATTTAAAATATTTGGTTCCCAATATGTGAAGAAGAAACCTGAATAAAATCAGCAGTCCTTTAAAGTCCTTTGAAAATCCAGGCCTATGGGATTTATGTGTTCATTTCCCATTGAAATAAAAAGTAAATAGTCAAATACCCTGTGCAGCTCTGAAAACCGTATCTTAAGATTTATGGCAATGTCTAAAAAGCTAAAAAGACAATTCTTTCTTCAGCAAGCAAATATATTATTGATGTCCATATTTAGTTGTATTTTCATTCTCCAGTAAAGAAGAAAACATTGGTAAGCCTACCAATTTTATTTTTTAATACAATATATATAATTGTTTTCATTAGTAGCAAAATTACTTGTGTTCAGCTATGTACTATGCATTCTCTGCTAAGTTATAATACAAGCCAAAAGCTTTTATTGGGTATGTAAATAGTTTATTATTATTAACAGTTACACAGAGCCAAGTTTAGCTAAAAAAACATGGCTGGATTTAAAGGGCACAAACCCTCCAAATAATCAATTCTTTAGGGGGTTCTGCAGCTTTTAAGTATGTTTCTGCAGAGCAGAAATCTGATGTGGATTATAAAAAGAAAACAGTACCCTAATAGCTTACAGTATTATTTTACACCACAAAATTGTACAATTCCATGTGTACGCTGCATAACACAGGGCCAAAATATGCCCTTGCATGTGTCCCTGTTGGATTTAACATGACTTAAAATGTTCAAAACAGAAAGAAAGTTATTGTAAAAACATTTCGGCTGTAACATTACTGTATTGGGATGCATGGTATTAGCATATTCTGTGCAATACAGCAGAGTTTTCACTTGGACCAAGTCTACCTCTGCCTCCAAAGGTGGAGAGGCCTCCTGGCAGTGCCCCAGGCAGTTCTGCTAACTGAGGAATTACTACATGGGAGCACATTCCCCACCAAATTAAGGGATCGCTACATTTTAGTCCATCAACTGAGCATATGGAATCTGAGGATCCAGAACTTAATACCTGATCTTTAGTCAGGCCGTAAAACATAAGGGTTTAGGGGGAAAAAAATGGAATTTTAATGAGTTAAAATTTAGTTCCTTAGCTGTTCTCTGGTGCTGTGGTTTTTTTTTTGTTTGTTTGTTTTGGTTTTTTTTTTTTGCTTTTAGCTCTCTGTATAATAACAATGTCATCACACTGCACTGCACTGCCCGGTTTTCTTCCATATGTAGGAGGACTAGGAATTGGCTTTTTCAAGAAAATGGAAGGAGGACTAGGAATTGGCTTTTTCAAGAAAATGGAAGCTTGTGGTTCTCATGAAAATGGCTGAATTGGAAGTCAGTTCTTGAACAAAACCTCTAAGCGTGGTTACACTTCTGCTAAAACGATGACAGTTGAATTAAATGTAGTTATCTCAATAGTGCCTTCTACAGTTTCCCAGAGGGGATGTGCTCAGGCCGTGCTGGCTACATACATCAGGGTTCCTCCCCTTCTCAGCCACCCTGAGAACAGAAGTGAACCCCATCCGCTTTAGTTGCTCACAGAGCTGAGTCTAAAGCCAATTATTATTATTACCCTGTCTTTGCCACCAGTGTGGATGTCTGACACACTGTAATCCTGCAGAGATGCTAGGATTGGGAAAATATTTTTACACAGAAGTTCAATATTTGCAAAGAATTATGCACAGACCCTGCAGGGCTATAGCTTTGTATATGCAGAGAGGCAGAAGCAATACAGAGAAATTAATACTGCCCATCCAAGACACCTGCCGTGGAGTCGGAGCCAAAGTTTTTTCAGTGCGCTTCCAATAGCCGAGTCCTAATGTTAAAGAGAAGTGAGTTTCTGGCAAGCACAACACAACTACACAAAAATGAAGCTGTTGTTTAGGAAATATTTAATTGAAGGATTTTGCATAACAATGCACTCCTCTGTCAAAAGCTGAAATGTTCTGATTTCACTGAAATAATATTTATCTGAAAAAATTAAGAGTTTTCAAGAAAAAGAGTATTTTGTTTTGTCACTTCTGAACTGAAAGTCTGTAGTTTTTCTTATACACAGAGTAGAAGCAAAATAAAATGTTTCACTTTTTTTTTTTTTTTTTTTTTTTTTTAAGAATTCTCATGTTAGAAATCCAAAATTTAGATGGTTTTCACCTAAATGGAATAGGATCAACTACTGAAACCTCAGGTTTTCCACAGGCCGAATTTGTCTTCTATGTAGCATTTTCCACCCTCTCAGAAAAGAATGATCAGCTCTTGTGTGTCTTCAGCTTGTTCCCGTAATTACAGGCAGGTGGCATAAGGTCAGGAAAGAAAATCTTTTTCCTCAATGTGCAAAGAAAATCCTGATTATATACACATTTATTAAATCAGCTTGTTTGACCACACCTCTGAGTTCACACTACTTGCTACAGGTGGCAAGTGTACCTAATGAGAATAAAGATGTGTAGATGCACACACACCACACAGTCATACAGTAAATAAAAAGAAATCTGTGGTTAAACACGATTGCCGCATGTTTTAAAAAAATAATGCAAACTATTCTACAACCGGGTTCCACAAATCCATAACTAACTGCAGATTTGCCACCAATCATATATCCCTTCTAGGTAAGCTGTTTCCTAACTGTGATAATGCTAGCATATGATGGCAAATGAGTATTAAACAACATTTTTGTGGAAAATTAAAAAAGTAGTTTTTTTTTTTTTTCCCCATTAGGTAGAGAGATTTTAGCAACAATTACTCTTTCTGTAGGGGCAGGGTAGGCACAACGTACTGACGTCCTTAGCTTTTGCCCATCTAACTCAATTCAGGGATGCTGGCAAGGTTTGCTCATTTATCAGGGCACTCTTTGCTCGGCTTGATTTCACAGTAGCTGTGAAACTGGGCTCCAAAGCTGATGCACACCACAGATATTTATGCATATAAAGGGATGGAAGGAAGAGAAAGCTTTCAAAGAGAGGGCTGGCTGCTCCCATCTGGAGCTGTAAATGAGAAGCTTTAGCCTCACGCTGCCCCACAGGGGACATGCACACCAATGCAATAAGGTTTCCTATACATCTTGTTAAGCCAGCATTAGATTGAAAAATGCCAGTTTTCATCCACACGCCACCATCTCCTGAGCCCTCAAGCTTGTCCTCAGGTCTCATAAAATACTTGCTTCCACCTGTTTCCACCAGTATCCCCTAGAGTTTACCATGAATTTAATTGCCTGCCAGTTTTTATGTCTGCTTAAACTACAAGACCTTTAAATAATTTATGTCCTAATTACTGTTCATCATTTTTTAACTAGAAGGCTCAATTCCATTCACACAAAAGAAAATTCATGGGATTCATTCTGAGGAAATACTTTCAAGGAGCCATATAAAAATAGCAAGTGTGATCGTGGTTTTGAAGAATGAACTTAAACTTACTTTAATAAAACGTCATAGAAATATTAATCATTCCCTCCTGATATGGATCATAGTCATTTTAGCACAGTTTCTATTAAATAAGTTCATAGTTCACGTGATATGTAATACCTCAGATTTCTGGTAGAGCTTATTTATTGATCATCTCACTCAGGGTTACCATTCTGCTTGCAATTTCTATTCCTCTCTCCCAACAAGCAGGATTAAACCCAACTGATGTTTCAATCAATCTCAGCTAACACAACCTCAGGCTATCAAATTCATCTATGATAATTTGGAGCAGAAGCCAGCAATGCCTCTGAGCCACAGTTCAGAATTAAACTTTTTTTTTTTTTAATCACTCTCCTTTAAAAAAAAACACTTTTTTTTTTTTTTTTTTTCAGGACTACAGTATTTCCAGGTACAAGCCAGTAATGCCTAAATTTGCTCTATGATTTGTGGCAGGGCATCTTAAGGAGAGGGGAAATCGTTCTAATGGAGTGTTATAAGTTTCTTGAGTTCAACAAGTTAATAGAAGACATATGTCTGGAATGATTTTGCTGTTAGCATTTTGTCTGAGAAATATACACAAAGGAAAAACAGAAGATGAAATTATAGGACAAGGGCAGAGTAAAAGCTTTTGAAGTTTTACTGTTGCTACCAGGAATAGCTGTAACTTTTTTACAGGTTTATGGCATTTCTGTTAAGTATATCCTGGCCAATACTTTAAAAATCTGATTGTGAATCCATGCATGATTGCTTCTCTGCTTTTGCCCAATTGGGCCTATTTAAGAGAGTAGGGGCCAAAAATTCAAACGTTCAAAGCATCCAGAAGCTCCAAAAATGAATTCATTGTGAATTTGAAACATACGCGATTTTGTAGACAGAATTAGGAGTTACAGGAGACATTGGTCATTAAAAGGTTTACTTGAGAAAATAAAACTGTTAGGTATTGAGCACTGTAGAAAATGAGAACAAAAATAATCTGGCCATGCAAACATATTTTTGCATAACTTCACTTAAATGAGTGGTGTTACATTCACGAGGAAATGTTTTCAGAAGCTGGCTCTTAGTTTGTCAATAAAGGGCCGTTCAGCCTCTGCTCTGGCTCACCGATGCAATTCAATGCCTGCTCTCTGATTCCCTCTCCTCAGGAAGCCCTCCAGGCACGACCTACCAGACAAGCTACCTGGCCTTTAGGGCTCAGAAAGGCAATGCCCGTGATCAGAACAGGTGCTTGGCATCGTCACACGAGAACATTTTCACACATGCATTCAGGAACAGGATGTGGTGGTTGCTACATGCCCCAGTGTACATGCACTGACTGCTGGTGACTGTGCATTTGGTCACATACCAGGTGCGCTGGCAGCCATGTAACTGGGGGAAGGAGAACATACGGCTCTCCATTAGTTTCAGAACAGACTATCAGCATTTACCTTTCCCCAAAAGATTGGGCAGAACTGCAACAGTTGGCAAAAAGACAAAAACTTCAAATGCCTACTCAGTTCTGATCATAAGTTATATAGGAGATGAGACATTCCAGATAGTTTTCTGTACACATTCTGGAGTAAAGGTGCTACACACATAAACCTACTAAAACCAAACTGAAACAACAACAACAAAAACCCACCAGTACATTCAATGATTTACAGAAGTCACTTCTCAGTTGCCAACATTTATCTTGTTTGCTTGAATACCTCACCACGTTTGAGCTTTGCCTATCTTAGACTCTGGAAGTGCGATTAAATATTTCACCTAACACTGAGAGAGGTGGTAAAGATCTCTGAGCTGATTTTGCTCCCCAGCTTTCTCCAAAGGTCTAGCAGATACTCTGTTTTTTCCCTTCAGGAAAGGCAACATATGGAAATAATATGGGGCAGATCTCTCTCCAAGACACTTTTATGGTCTTTGAAACCTGACTGTTCAGGCGGTAAAAGTATTTCTTGACATAAGTGCTCTCGGCTACTATGTCCTTGTTAAAGCAGTTGATTGTGTTCAGTCCAGCCTGCACAGACACAGTGACCCACATGCTCTTCGTCATGACAGATCTCTCCTCCTACCTCCAGTCAAGGCATATCATGCCTGTCCTGGTGTCTGTCAAGAAACCAGCACACAGCCACTGACAGCAACCTACCTTAGTGCCAATTCTCAGCACTGGGTGATGCCGAGGTCTCTTAAAGATAGCTCAATATTTTCCACTTATTTCCAGAGAAATGCATGTTTGTGTGCCAAAGATACAATGAGAATCCCACTTCCACATCTTCTGCCCAGGCTTGGAAGTATCCTGCCCGCAAAGACTGTTTTGCATGGTTTCAAACACACCAGGGGATTACTGGGCCACTCTTTAAAGCACAGTATGGGATTTCATACCTACTTCAGGTATATGCTTTTGACATTTTATTGTTAAAATTAAAAGAAAGATTTTTATAGTCAAATTGCATCAAATACAACCCTTGCTTTCATTGTATCTCTGATTTAAAATCTGATAGCTGTATTCTGTGAAAGGTTTCATTAATGAGAGTATTGATGTGAACTCATAAAAGGAAAGGGACTATATGCAATCTCCTTAGCAATGCTAATATTGCTTTGCCAAATGTTTCATCCCAATAACTTTAGTATTAATAAGGGAATTTCAGAGGATGTTGCTGTAATAAATTACTTTTCCTGAGAGGGATTAGAGTCCTCTGATGGTGCCCCATGTGTTGTAATAACCCTGGGCTACAACAGTTTCATCACATTGAGGTATCCTTTGTTGATTTATTGCTTAGCTAATAGTCTTCCAAGGAGAAACTTGCTAATATTTCATAATTCACTCCACATACATGTGAAAACACAGAATATTATAGGCACCATCACACTATGAATTTCTTATTGTCCCAAAGACTGGCCCAACAGCAGGCGTCATTCCAAGGGCTCATCAGTATCTAAGCTAAGGGTCCTGTTCAGACAGTGAGATGCATTAGGAAATGTGACTTCTGTCTTTCAAAGAGACAAAGACTTTGAAAATCCTGTAGCAGTTCCTTTACAAGATGTACGACCATAACCCATTCCTCACACAGTAGCAACTAAAGAAAAAAAACTAGCCAGCTAGCTAAAAACACAGTTAATTATAGCTTTAAAAAGATGTGGTACGTCTGCAGTACATGATGGGAAAAAAATCAGTTACTTACTTTGTGGTGTACATTGTATCTTTTTCTTTTAATCAAAGTTCTTCATGGAATATGAGCCAGAGAATCCAGATTTCTGTGGATATAGGAAAAAAAAATCAGGTGTGTGCTTTATATTTACATTAGAAATATTGTTCCTTGAAAAAGGCAAAAAACAAACAACAACAACAAAAACAAACAAACATACAAAAAAAAAAACACTTAATTTGTGCAATATATCCATGGAAGATATAAGGGGTTTTAATTTTCTTTAGGTAAATTGTATTTAATCACTGAGTAAAAATTAGACCATTCACTAGGAAAAGGACTCCATACATTTTACAGGAGCCAATTTGTCGTTCAATTTTGCAGGCAAAACTCTATTTAAGTTTTTAAAGCCAGAATAAAGAATGCTGAATAGAAACTCATATGAATTCTCATTAAAGAGAGATTGCTGACAGCATTGGTCTGCTTGTGCCTTGAAAACTCATTCTCTCAACGTCCACTTCCTTTGGTGACAGACTCGTCGTCTCTCTAATGAGTCCAATAACAAGCAAGCAGTTTGGGCATTTGTTTATTTGTTGTAGATGATTGCCTTAAAAGAACAGGACCAAAATAGCTAGTTTGTCCCTGTTTCATAATTACTTCTTTCTTGTTAAAACTCTTTTTTTTTTTCCCCAGTGAGTTCTTTGTGGGGCTCTAATGTGAAGTGTTTTGAAAGGCATAGGGACAATATTATTAACTACTATTCATAGCTGGTTTGGTAACGTAGAACAGCAACAAAGCCTTTCCATCTACCCAAGTGTTGTGCTTTAGGATTACATATGTCTTTTCTCTCCTTGTCTTCCTCAACTCACTCATGTGCCAGCTACCCAAAATTGCTATGTATGAGGTTCATCGGTAGAATATATCCATGCTCTGAATACTTTCTGCTCATGCAATAAAAATAGTATTCTAGGAGCTACACTAATGCAAGACGTATGATAAATGCAGAGAAGGACGAAGTAGCAAGACTCCTTTCTTCCCTCCCTGATGTTTAAAGGATAGCATGGCAGGACAATAGAAAATTAAACAGTGGCTACTGAACTGTCATAAGGTAGGATCAAGGCTACAAGTCTTACGTTTAAAGAGTATGTCCCAAAAATTCAGGCAGAAAAAGGAGATATGGTCTGTGCTCATTCACTACTGGTTTTCTAAAGAAAATCTTATATTTTTTTTTTCTTCAAACCCCATTTCTTCTCTCTCCACAACGTACCAATGATAGACATACTAAATCTTGCAGGCAGAAGAGCAGCAGGAGCTATAGGAATACCTATTTCATTTTTTTTTGAGAAACACACACCATTTTCCATAGCCACTTTCTAGAGACTTTGTAGAGACTGTCACCTTCTCTAGTCTATATTTCTCCATCGCTTCTACAAGCTGCTATCCAGCAAGCAGCTTCTACACCAAATCTGAAAGTAAATTCTCTTTTGATTTTGGTAGTGTATTCTAGTAAGTTGCTGTACACTTGCTAGATATGTTTACTAGATTCTTATAAAGAATAATGTGGAGCAAGCAAAAATAGTTTGTAACATTTTGCAGAGGATTGGCAGAGACCAACCATCCACACAGCAGGTGAATATTAACTTTCCCTTGATAGGAAATAAAACCATTTTCATCTCAACCTTTTTTGTCATGCGGGATCATGCAGGTGCGCAAACAGTACAGGCAGTTGTTGATGGCCGTGAAATTTCAGGAGCACAAGAAATCAGAATGGTAGCAGCCCACAGTCGTGGCAGCCCACAGTCAATGGCAGCAGAATTTAAGAGCTGGCCCAAGATAAACTAAGTAACATTGAGGTCATCCTTCTACACCCACCAGCAGCTCCATAAGGGAATGGCAGTGTGCCACACAGACTGGCACCTTCTTTCAGGATAAGGATCCTGAACTGATTCTGCTGAAGGAAAAACTGTAACACTGTTCACAGTGCGTCTTTTACTTAATCGGCCCCATTTTAAGAGAGAATGTACCCCTAAGAACCTGTTAAAATTCCACCTGGAACATCACCATCATCCCACTGCTTCCTTAACACTGCATATTCTCCATGAATGCCCACAGCACAAGAACAGATCTTAGAGTTTTTGTGCTTTCATCAGTGAATACAGTGTGATTCAAAAGTAGCAAGGGAAGGAACAGCAAACTTCAGAGCTGTCTTTTGTGTGCACAATAGCAACTTGGTATAGTAAATGCTAGTGCTGTACAAAGGCTAGTAGCTTTCTCTTGATATATCCTAATTTGTGCCCTAAATGTGAAAATATATGGCAAGCTTACAAGTGTTTTTATTTTTAAAAGCAACCTTTCACTACTCA
The DNA here is from genome assembly GCF_040182565.1 of Anser cygnoides. NCBI lineage: Eukaryota > Metazoa > Chordata > Aves > Anseriformes > Anatidae > Anser > Anser cygnoides. The sequence continues at coordinate 10,948,952 of NC_089877.1, read as the reverse complement.
GAGAGAAATTCTTAGAGAGAAAATCTAGAGAGAAAATCTTCTTAGAGAAATTCTCAGAGAGAAATTCTTCACTACTCAGAGAGAAATTCGAGAAATTCGAGAAATTCATGATTTCATTGATCCAATTGTTATAAGAAACTACTAACAACCTTGGTGATGTGGAAAGAAGAAAAACAAATATATATATTTGTAATGGCATAGATTTAAGGTTCAGCTTCTCAAAAACTTGTTTTTGGGGATGTGCCTAAATCTGTCCGCTGACTTCAATGGGCACCCAAAACCAATAAGCATACAAATTCAGCCTGAATAAATACACCACATTATACTGTAAGCTTCAAAATGAATTCCTGCGTTTTATCTAGCCACACAGGATTTTAAAGAATATGCTAAGAAATCCTAAGCCAAGTGTAGTGGGGGTTTGCAGGGGGCACAAGTCTGTAATAGACTTGAGCACTCTCATTTAAATTGCTGAGTGTTATTAAGATAGTCAGTCATGAGGATCTAAACTTTTTTTCCCTGTTATCATCCACTCCCCTCCATTGAAAGAAAGGCAGCATTATACCATGAATACGCTCCAATTTCCTCGGCAGGATAAGCCACCCAGGTACTATATGTAGGTCAGTGAGGTAGACACCTTTATTCCATCCAATCCAAGTAAAGTGTACAAAAGACAAAAATGACTATTGGGACTCTTCAGCATGATCAAAGTGGTGTTAGTGTTACAGATTTGTTCTCATTCTGGTCACATAACTGTTACTGCCTGTGGCACATATAAAAAATACATGGCACTTTTAGTAAAAGAATGACAGGAAGAATGCTGAGAGAAAAATGCAAGGCTGTGTCCTTTCTAGTTATAAAGAAAACACAACAGAGTTAAAAGGCAGAACTAAAACATAAAGATCAAATAATGATCCTTTTCCACTGGCAATCAGATTTACATCTTTTTCTACAAAAAATCAGAAAGCACAGAATTATTCAGCCTGCACATCTTGCTGTAAAAGTAGGTGCAGACCCAAAGATTAGGCACATACCCAAGATCCAAAATACCCATCTAATAATAGTTTCCAATTGTGTTTTGTTGTTGTTGTTGTTGTTGTTTTGTTTTTGGCAATCAAACAGATCTAGTGAATTTGTAGACCAGATTTGCTCACTGATACATAAAGAATATTTTGCCTTTAAACAGATGAAACCAAGTGAAGCAAAGGACAAAGAAGTAGAACACGTTATTACTGAAGAGGTATTTCATAATTGTCTGACACATTTCAGTTTAATCAAATCCCCTGCATGTTACTGGTAGCCCAGTGCAGTGTTCATTTAATCAAGCTGATACAGAGCAGCTGAAATCAGGGCCTGGTTTGACCAGCTTCCTCGACTTAATTTCCTTTCCTTCAAGTTGGACATATTGGCTCCACACACTTTGACACTTCTGCTAATGAAAACACCAATATCTTGGTGCAGTTGTAATGAAAACACGAATCAAAGCTTCAGGATCAGCCCCTTCATCTGTTACCGATGGTTGGCAAGAGGGACATGGGAACCTGATGCCAGTGCAGAGCTGTGCACCTCGGATGGAAGAACTCCATGCAGTGTTCCCTCCCTTCAGCACATGGGAGATGGCACCTGGAGTTGTGTGCAATTAGGGATTTCCCAGTAAGAAAGACATTGACATGTTAGGACACATTAGTGTGCCTCAAAAATGAAAAACAAAACAAGGAAGAAGTAAGACAATTGGTGAAATGAGCAAGAGATTGAGGACAATTTCTCAATGTGTAATTCACAGTTAATGTCAACTGCATTTAGTCTCTTTATTTTTAAGGACTATGTTCAGGCAGGTCGTGATTTCCTAAAAATGATTCCTTCCTTACTTGATCTAAGGCAATGCACTGAACTTAACGGAAAGACTTTCATTAATAAGGACATCATGATTGCTTTGGCTCTGGGGATTGGCCCTCAAAAAAATCTCTGCAATTAATAGCATTTATAGAAAAGGATGGAAGGGTTATTTTCTAAGGGTCATTTATTACTGCTGTGTCCTTGCACTGCAAGTCATAATAAATATTATTTTCTATTAATATGCAGTATTATTGGAGATGAGTGGTTCCTGCTGTACGTCGCGCTGCTTTCCATGCTTGCTATAGTATCTCTGTTTTTAAAGGTGACTCAGATGCTTCCTTGTACAATTTTAAACTTTGGTTTCTGCTAAATCATGTTAAGAGTCTGCAAAACCTTGTGTCAATAAAGCCCAGCTTTACAAAGTGGCTACAAAAGGAGTATGAGCTTTGTTAAATGCAATCACTTACAGAGAGGATATTTAAGTGCAGAGTTCTTACACTGTTAGTGCCATACCCATTCCCATTCAGATCTCTGTTATAGGATCATGAAGCGCAAAGTAAAGCTCTACAGTGTTAACTGCTTTCGTGACCATGCATTCATCCCAAGTGTTTCTTCAATCTGAAATAGAACTTTCAGGAAGATGTTGTCAGTGACAGCTCCTGGGGTAAAATTAACCTTCAGGAAGCACTGATGTGAACATGAAGGCCAGCTATCTATTCTTCAAATTTTGGCAAACCACGGGGCTCCTCCCTGCACCTTTTGCTCCACTTTGCTGCTGCTACCAGGCTCTTGATAGATCTGCACTCAAAGAACAGCACAGGATAAATCACTGGTGTAACATTGCTTGAGATGTTTACTTGCTAGCACTCTCCCTGACATAGTTTTGTCCGTGACCAGCCAGAATTCTCAAAATGCCCAGGCATGGTATGAGACATGGCACTGGGTGAGGATTATCCTCACCAGGCAGCACAAGCCAATGCCGCCTCAAAAGGGAGGAGCACAACCTGGTCCTACAGACACGAATCCTGCTGTGCCAGGGAAAGGGGCTTGGTCAATTTTGCTTGCTTTGACAAAGTCAAAAGGATGAGGGCTTCCTTTTTTGTGAACCTTCCAAAGGTTCAAGGCTTATTTTCCCAGAATCTTCTCCATCTCCTAAATAATGCTGCTACACAGTAATTTCTGTACAAATGAAAACAATCATTTTCCATGCCTTTACTAATGAAGTAAAGTGCTAATTCTTCTAGTGAGTTACAGATGAGTTCTGCCGTAGAGTTTCCAAATGAAATATTCATCAGAATTCAACATTATATCAAAATTAGACTGATAATATTGACTAGCCACAATCAGACATTAATTGCTTGTTGTGTTGTGATGAATGTTTTTCTCTATCTGTATGATTGTATGTATACACTATGCTGAAGTACTATTGGTCTGTAAGAAGAGTCTGATTTTCTGGGGTAATATGTTCATCCCTTAACTGTATGAAAAAGCTCTGTATTGATTATTTTAAATTCACAGCAGGCTTCTCCCCTGTGACTAATTGTGCATTCTGTTGTGCTTCCAGCCTCCCATCCCTCTGCACAGCTCCCATGAATCTTTAATTCCCTTCTAACTCAGAGATGCCAGAGTCACTTTTCATCATCACGTCCACTCAGCTGAATTCCAATGATCGCCACAAAACAGAGGACCAAAATATATTTTTGAGATTGATCGTTTCATGAGCTCTATTGTTTCACCAGCTGTACTAAGAGAACATTAATTTTCATTCCACCACGCATTCTTCCTAGCAGGTTTTCAAACAGCATTTTCTCTGATAATTTCAAATACGTAGGAGCAGGGTGGGAAAATAAAAGACCTTTCAATATCAAGAGATCCCTTGGAAAAAATCTCTCCATGAAATGGATCATTTTTCAGTAAGTTCTTTCTTTTCAGGAAGTAAAAGTATTTCACTAAAACTGTAGTGAGAAAGGTTTTTGCGTATATAGCAAGATTTTTTTTCTCCCTCTTAGATCAGCCTTTAGTGGTTGTAACATTTCCTTTATTATTTAGTTATGCTGTTTTTTCTCCCCCAAGTTTTTGTAGATTTTTTCAACTGTATTGTATTTATATTTTCCATGAATGAATCATGTCCATTAACTTTTTTTTCTGTATTCAGATAAGGTTTGTTGTTGCTTTCCTCACAGTTGCGTTGCTTGTTCCTTTGCGATGAAGTGCAGGAGCAATGCGATTTTGACATCCATTTGCTATATCTTTGAAACCAATAATTTTTAATATGATAATTTTCTAATGCTATTATGGAACTATTGTCTCCTCAGTGCTATTTTTGAAAACAGTAAAGCTGGGAGTATGCGGCATAACTCTTTACAGAGCAATGTATACAGCTGGTGGAACCCTCACAGGAAAATCAAAGTGAGAGGGGAATGCCAAAGGGAGAGCAAACCTTCTGCAAACCCATGGCTTCATTCAGGCTGGACGGCCCGGGGTGAGACATGGCAGACAGCTTCAGCGACCCCAGGAGCATTGGTGGCAAGTCACAGGCCCCTTTCCCTGAGAGGGAAACGAGTGGCTCCTGCCTCTGGCGCGAGGAGTGGACGCCTTCGCCGCTGGTTCTGGCAGCTGAGCCATAGGGGCTATGGGGGCTGATCCCCTGCGCTCAAACCCCACAGCATGTGCATCAGCGTGTGGACATGATTTAAGCAGCAGAGGGAAACTTGTAGAAGAAAAGTGCAGCGTTCTGAACATTTCTATTGCCAGGTAGCCTGCTCTCAGAAACAGATGCAAAGCCTCCTTCCTTCCTTCCTTCCTTCCTTCCTTCCTTCCTGTTAACTTGTTGTTTTTTTCTTCTTTGTCTACAGAAATGACCAGTTCAAGCCATTATACCTAGCTGTATCAGGAATACACACAAGAAACACACAGAACACTGTACCCACTGACTTATCCTGTACCTGAGATTAAAACCAGAAACAAATCTCATTGTTCCTTCAACATTTCCTCAGACAGTTTTATTATAGCTGCAGCTAATAAACAAATTTTTAGATATGGGGCAGTGGACCCTGAAAGCATGGTCTGACCAGATGGGTACAAGCATAGAGACAAATAAGTAATTCAAGATAAATGAGGCTTCATGGCCCCTGCAGGAAACGAGTGACAGATCTCATGCTCAGAGCATTAACATGACATGAATTCAAAAGGCTGGAAATTTATGTGGACCGTTAACACTGCACACATGTGCACAAACACATGCAATTTCTTAATCAGTCCTGGCTCGATTTCCATGTACCAGCCCCAGGTCAGGAAGGGTGAATGCTTGCAATCAATATCCAGTTGTTAGAGTAACAGCCATGTCGGTTCTGGATGGCTGAGTGGGTGAAAACATGTTTGTTCTACTTAATGTGACACAGTCCCGTCAAATTAACAACCACGATGGCAGGAGCAGGCTTGCTTAATGGGCTGAAGTCAGTTCCACAGAGGATTTATTATCAACACTCGACCAATAGATCCGAAACCTCATTACTAAAGGTTTATTTGCCGATAATAACTGAAGGCACACTTTATGTACATAGGCGTTGTCTGATTTTAAAGATACAGCATGCTACACCGCTTAGCAAACAGACTGCCTCTGAACTACCATAACCTTGAGGTAACACAACACCTGTATGTCAGCTGGGTGCCACAGTTATTTAGCCACCTCCCTGCCCAGTGAAGCTACAATAGGTGCTACCCTTACACATGCAAAGAATTCCTTTTTCCTGCTGTGTGCCTGTGGGGACTGTACAGGACATGCAAGGAGCCGGACCCCAAGAAGCGAGCCCTAGGCAAGGGCTGAAGCAGCAGCTGGAGCTCCCAGTGCCCAGGCAGAGTGAGCACCCGCCCATGCCTGGCCATCACCCGCGGCCTGGACCAGCTCCCTGCCTCGGAGCCACAGAGCCACTGCCAGGCACCTTCTGGAAACCAGGTACCCACGTTCCCTTCTCCTTTCCAACCCTAAGACACCAAAGCTTGGTGGTTACAGGCAGCAGAGCTAATCGCAGACATTCAGAAAAACTCTTTCTAACCAGATATGGCTGGAATTTATCTTACTAGATAAATTTCTCTTACCAGATGCTCAACACTCAGCTTTGGGAGAAAAAACTCAGCTTCTCGGTTAATTGATTTGTACATAGGGAAGGATTTCTCTTTACCTGACTGAAGTGGTGGATAGAGAACGCTGGAAAGGGCTTTGATCCATACTACCACAGGGTCCACATTATAAACACTCCTATTAGTAGCTGGGGTAGGAATCAGGGTTTTCAGTTTCCCAAAACAAGCATCCTCCTCCATCGGGCAGGCAGCGCATGCCCTTGGCCACGGGAACAGCAAGGTGAAGCCAGTGACGGATGTTTGCAGGATGGCTTCGTTCTTCCCATGGGGCAGCCACGGCCAGCCTGGCTCTGAGGCACCCCGAGCATTTTGCTGCCCTCTGGACTTGTGCTTGGCTGTCACTTAGAGCCAGCCCCGAGCAGCCCTTGTGCACAGGGCAGTCTTACATAGCTTGTGGCCTTGCTTATTCCTGGCTGATTTCCACGGGGAAATCAAAATTCCGCAGATTGCAAGATTAATTCCCTGCCATGTTTCAAAAACATACTGTTAACTACAGAAAGGCTTAAAAATGCATAAGGGAAGCCTTAATATTAGTGAACCCCCACCTGACGCTGCTCCCAATAGTTTTCATTTCTGCTTCTAAAAATTGTAGATTGAATTAGAAATCCAACACTAAAAAATCAAGCAAAATTAAGTTTTAATGAAACAATTAGTTTATGAGAAGATGTAATAAAGGAAAATGTTAGTCCCACATATTACTTTCTCCTATAAGTAGGCTTGAAGGAAGTGTTTCACTGAAAGTATTCAACAGAAATCTATCCAAATTGTTCCACAGAAAAAAATATTTTCAGTTCTTTTAAATTGTTTTTATTCTAACAAGAGAGTCTGTTTTCCATAGAGCGGTCACAATTTGAGCTGAAAGCTGAGCAGCTTGAAAACGGACTTATTTTGGCTGCAGCTGAACATCCTCTGACTATGAAATGCTGCCACCAGAGAATTCCAGGCTGGGGAGTGCCAGTGCCTGTGAGGAAGATGAGACAGAAAAGTAGAGCTCACGGTCACCTCATGGCTCCATGGTTGACCCAATTTCTTTATATATTCGTGCCAAACAGCTAAAATATTGCACTTAGGCAATGTCTGATAAAACAGGTATATTTCTGAAAGCTTAAAAAAAAATGAAAAAACCTAAGGTTTAAGAATGTTTAACCTACATGTCTCACTTGCATAGTTTGTGTTTGAAGCAAATAATTTGGTTAAAATACAATTTTGTATGATAAAAACAAAATCAAATGAATCAATCAAATTAATCAGTCAAAGACTGGCAGTATCTTGAATTCACCCCTAAGAACAATGAATTAAGAAAAGCTAATAAAGCTCTATTTAAGAAATAAATATAATTATTCTAACATTCGGCAGAACTCTCTAAGGATTTTTCCTTAAATTTTTCCTGTTAAAACTTCTTGTGTCTTCTAAATCCCAATTTAATTATCTCTCTGCTTGCCAGACCCTGGAAGACACGCTTGTCTGTTTTATTCAATTTATATTCGTCTTGGAGTTTTTCAACAACACACACACGCTATCTGTCCACTGGGGAGCTACCAATACTGCCCACTGCATTCAAAGAAAAGTCAGACAGAAGAATAAGAAAATGAAAAACAAACAAACAAAAAAAACACATTAATTTCTCTGATTTGGGACTGATTGTGTGAACATAGGGGGGTGGGTATAGCTCATGCCTGCATTTTGGAGTTGGCTTTCATGGTTGAAGTGTAACCCACATCTAACAGGTTGTGGCTTTATACATCTCATGCTAAAATTCCAATTCATCAGGAATTCTTTTAGGTTAATTAAAGATTTAGGAAGGCGTACACAGAGGAACATTCCGGACCTGGGGCAACATCCTGGCCTTACGAGCTCAGTCAGATTTTGTTACTGATTTAGGTAGGAAAGGATTCCCATCTGGATGGTCTCCCATTTTCTCTTCTTGCGACCGCTGTCATGGTGGCCACATCCTTTGCCAGGCATCATAGCGACAACAGTCTGTTATTAGAAAGTGATGAATTAAGCTGAGGCCTTCAAACAGCTTCGCCACCAGGTAAAAAAAGCACACCTTCGGATTTCATCACAAAAATGAATGATGAAGCACAAAGTGCTATGAAATGGGCCGTGAGGGTATCTGTTTTGGAGACACGGGAGCAAAACACTTGCTATTCTGTGACATGTGGTATTCAAAAAGCAGAACTTTTTTATAGAGGTGACAGATACTTGGACGCCTCTACCTGGTAGTAATAACCTCTGAATCTATCAGTGCCAATGAATCAGCCAGAAACAAGACAGAACCATACCAAAATCTCCTTAAAAAAGAGAAGACATAGGGAGAGTTGTAAGAAAAGAGTCTGTAGGATAAGAGAATAAAGAGCATAAAATTAATGTGCTTGAAAAGTCAGTAATTTTGCATATTTTCCTTTTGATATTAGCAAAATGTTTCCTTACAGTACGTCTAAAGTGGGATTGGCTGCATTATGGAAAGCACTGACAGAAGGCCAAAGGAGGTGATGATCCCTGCTCTCTGCTCAGGATGGGTGAGACACAGCTGGAGTGCCGGGTCCGATTCTGGGCTCCCACTACCACAGAGACATGGAATAACTGCAGCAAGTCCAGGGAAGGGACACAGACATGACGGAGGGACGGAGCTTCTGTCTCACAAAGAGAGCTGATGACAGCTGGGACTGTCTAGCCTGGAGAACGTGCCCGGGAGATCTCATCAATGTCTGTAAGTGCTGAGCACTGGGGGAAAAAAGAAGATTGAGCCTGATGCTTCTTGCCAGTGCCCAGTGAGAAGAGGCAATGGAAGGAAACTGAAACACAAGAAATACCATTTACATTTAGGAAAGATCCTTTATACCGTGCGGGTGGTCCGACACTGGAAGAGGTGGTACTCCCTGGAGGGATTCACAGGCTGGCTGGACAAGTTCCTGCTGCAGCTCAACCTGCTCTGAGCGGGGCCTTGGGCTGGAGTACTTCCACACTCAGCCGTTCGGTGATTCTGGGACTTTGTAGGGTGTTTACCCTTCTGCACAAATGTTACTGCAGGAAGGAGGCCTGCACCAGACACAGGCTGCATCATGCTCAGTCCAAGTCCCAAATTTAAGTGGTCCTGGGCTCAGAATCTCCTGTTCCATGGAAGAACTTGTCTGCCCTGTAACTTGATGGAGATACAGAAACTCCCACAGTGCAGAGTATGGTAGTGCAGCACAAAAGAAAGTTGGGTTAAGGAAAATGGGTAGGGGTTATTTGTAGAAGAATGTCATTGACACATTTCTGAAAGTATCCACCTGCCTAGAACGCCCAGGAAATACATTTAATTAAATTAATTCTAATACAGAAAAGATTTGCCACTGATTGTTATTTTCAGTTTATCAGACTATAATTGTTTAGTTATTTGTTCTTTCATATATCCTTCTAAAGGCTTGCTTCCCCTCTTGGCTGTTTCAAATCAAAATGAGGTTAAAAATGTCACAGCTGTGGAGCTGTGTATTAAGAGCAGAGAGCACAGGTGCAGATCAGTTTCGGCAGTCACCCAGGACAATATTCTGGCCCGTAATCCACGGATTCATTGAATGTTGGCAGGAGATTGAAGGGGGAGCTGGAGGCTGTACACATGTAAAAGAGGGTACTCAGAACAGACAGCTGCCACCTTTAGATAGATGCACAGCATCAAAGAAAACCAAGACAATGTAATGTATCTTAGGATGTCAGTGCTTAAGAGAAGGAGCTCTTAAGAACCCCATCTTCAGCCACGAATGTAAATCATTTTCTCAAAACAAAACAAAAAACTGGCATCAGCAAAAAAAAACAAAACACTTTTTGCCTTCCCTAACATCACAACTTATACTTTGGAGAGGTGAAAAGCAAGGGCTGTAGCCAAGCAACAAGAAATAATCTTTAAGACTCCTGTTTTCAAAGCAAAACAGAGCCGCAAGCCGCACCACACCTTCATCAGCACAGGCAACTCCCAGCACAGCCTCCACAAAAACAAGCACAAGCCTTTGTGGTTCTTTGTGCCTCCAAACCACCTAAATGAGATTTATGAACAGATTAAGCTCTTTTAACATATTTGGAAATTCTTAATTTCATCAGAATATAGCAAGGCTGACAAATGAGCTGTTAGGAAACACAGTCTGCTCAAGCTGGAAGCACTTTAGATAAACATAGACAAAACTTTTGTGCAGATTCATGTATGCTTCCCCTGTGCAGCAAACCTCGGCCTGTACAATTAATTGGTTTGCTGGTTTCCTTGAAATGCATTTTAATAAAAATAAAAAAGGTTAATGTGTCAAAAGAGAAGAGTCCTGACACTGTGAAACTTTGAGTTTTAGATTTAAAGTCAGTTAAGTAATTGAATCAAGAAGACAAGATGGCAAGTCTTCGGAAAAGTCAGGTTTGTTCCCTCCTTACATCTTCTCTTTCTTTTTGGCTGGAAGAGCTAAACAAAAGGACACGTGAAGACACAAAGTGTTTGCAGATGTCCATTTGTCAGAAATAGATACTAACATTTTCTGCTCAGCTCTAGCGCAGTCTTGCTCTTGCCTCTCCATGCAGGAATGCTGTGTTTTCCTATCAGGCTCTAGTCCTGGCACTGTTTTTTAAAAAATGTCCAACAGAAATAGTTTCAGAGAGGTTACGGAGCATTACCCATTAACCTCTCGGCTCACCAAACAGAAACACAAACTATTTCCCATTTAGCTGCCATCAGTCCTGCTGGCAAGATACTACTCTTCCCCTCCCCATGGGAGCAGAGGCCTTGGGAGCACACCCAGTGCTAACACTTCTGAAAAATATGGTCACCTTCACCCACCTCAGCTTCCTTGTCTGCAACTTGGAGGGCAGTAAGGATGTGAATTGTACATGGCATTGAGACCTGTTGACAAAGAGACGGGTTTATATACAGCTCTGTCTAACAACAGCTGTCACCAGGGCAGGGGACAGCCATCTCCCCAGCCGCAGGTGAGGAGGGAAATGCTGGACACACAGAAACTGCTAGGGATGCTTCCTGGTGGCAGCATGTAAGTGCCTCTCATCGTTATCAAGGTTCTAGGTGAAAGGTAAATAGCTGGAATTCTCAAATAGCAATTTTTATATTTTTCCTATACATGCAGAGCTGCTACATACTTTCCAGGTCACCTTTACTTTCAGTTGAGGAGGACAGGCAGAGAAGAAATGATCACTTAATATTAATTTGCAAAATAATTATCTTTATTTATAACATGCAGACTCTGAAATGGGTGCAAATTAGCAACTGCTTCCAGAGAAGCATACTGCTATAAGTAAGTTAATGCACAGACAGACACAAGTGTAGCAGTGAGGTAGCTCACATACTATAAACATTTTTTTGCCACTTTTGATGCTGAAATGTTACGTTGCTTGACTGCATTTTGGCATTTGCTGCTAATAAAGTGAATTGTTAGTTGATGCTCCGTACAGTCTGCGTTATACTTGACTCAACAGTTTGCCATAATAACTTCATCAAGTGCTGTTTGGCACGTTCCTTCTCCCACAATTTACTTGTAAGCAACTCCGTATGTCACAACACATTCAGTAGGCAATTATAAAAGGAACATCATAAAACCCACCGCTACGATGAATGTGTTATTCTCAGGGCTTTAGTCAAACCAAATAAATGTCGTTAGGAGAAATCTGACATGAAAGGCATTTTTTCTTATTTAAATACTCTCCCAAAGGGCTGACACAACTTTTCACTGGAAGACGACGTGATGAATGGCAAGCCAGCAACTTAATTGAACTGGAGATATAAAATTTGTTATTGTCAGATACGCAGCTTTAGCGAAGTCACATCCAACCTCCATATTACCTCACATAATCGCTTGTAAGATGTCTCAGGTGAAACCTCTCTTAACCTTCAGAGATAAAAGAAAATTACAACTAACGGATGCTGCTGTAGATTTGTGTGTACCTCCTTGTCTTGGGTTTCAATCAATTTAAATTGATTTCATGAAAAGTGTGTGGCAAGCTCTTGGCATGTAGCAGTTCTCTTTGATTAGATATACTCTGCCCTGACATGGCCTTTTTTTCTTTTGCAGTTGCCTTTTTGGAACATTTTGCAAATAGAAAATAATTTATGGTGAATAGTTTACTTGACAAATTTAGGCAATAGAGACAGAAACCACACAAGGACATGAGAGTCTGTCTTTCGGGAGCAAATAGGAGAACCGGGGCATAAATATATCTCTTTGCAGCAAATCTGTTCACAGACCTGTAAGCGTGCTCATCACTTGAAAGTACAGACTGTTCAATCCAATTTGCTATGATCTACCAGTACAATATTCAAAACAAAAAATAATCTTGAACTGCTAAGGGTGACTGTATGTAATCATTAAAAGAAACATTCCTGTCCCTGAAGTAGATGTGTATCACTTCAAAATCCAGGCAGGACTTAAAAAAGCTGTGAAACTTTACAGAAATATATGCTGATGTCAAGTGAGCACTTAAGGATTTTGTAGACAGACCTGTCCTACTTTTGAACTAGCTACTCCAAGTGCACGACAATGCTGAACTGAAGATGCGCTGAACACAAAATAGGCTGGAGCTCTACGTAGATAGTCCATTAGCGCAAGTTTGCTTGTGTGTGTGGTCCAAAACTTTTGAAATTGTTGACTGCAGCGTGAGCATGCCCTGAGCGTTACTCAGAAGAAAGCAGCAGTTTGGGGAGAACAGAGATTTGAGAATATGAGTAACTTTTCACACTCCCTAGTGAGGTGTTTTTGGTTTTTTTTTTTGGATGGTGAAATACAACTTAGATTTGAAGAAGGCAATTTTATCTGATTGCAGTGGTTCCCCTTTCTTTATTGGCTTAAACGTGTATCTGTGGGAGCTGACATTGACTCTTTCTCTAGGCTGCAATGAGAAGACAAATTATTTAAAATTCTTTTGCATGACTAATGCAGCAGAAAAAGTCCATTAGTGCAATTAATGCCCATTAATGTACTATCCTTCCAAAAGGTTCCCTAAAATAATTAGAAAACAGTATCATAGGAGTTCTTTGACTCAAATGTTATCTTTAGTTATGCATAGGCTCCAAAATCTCTGTCTGGTAACTCCAGTGGGAGCTTTTCACCCATTTTCTGGAATCAGAAGGTATTACCTGCTTAATCTTGAGCATCAGCGGATGTGTAGGCTTTACATTTTAGTTTGCATGGTTACCAGTCAAGCCCACATTCACATACGTTGTTGTTTCTGTAAGAATAACATGCAGTGACTACAGTCTAAATAAGCTTAGAGGCTATTAAAGAGTGTTCTTCTATTACTGCTGTGTGCTGAGTTCGTGTAGGTCAGTCTGAGACCAGTTAGGGCAGTCTCTCAGGCACCAGGAGAGAAAGGAGTACCACACAGACAGAGAGAAGAGGGCCTTATCACTATGGCCCTGCTTCTGGATCCAGACATGGCGACAAAAGAGTCCATGTAGAGGGCTGATGAGGAGAGGCTCTTGCAAGAAAAGAGAAAATCCCCCTCAGCTTGTTAGTATCCTATGGCATCTTTTTTGCTTTTCTTTGCTTATGGAGTTCGTTTTGGAGGTGTGAAGATGACTAATATGTATCCCTTTTAAGTGTAACAGATGGTACAGATTTTCTGTAAGTTGTCTTAAAAAGATGATTTAGTCATCTGAAAATAAGATGACTAAATGTTTTAGTGCTCAAATCACCAGATAATGTTCTCCACAGGAGTCAAAAAACATGAAAATTCAGAAGTGATACACGCATTTTGTCACTAGGGACTCACTTTCACACAAGATCTTATGCTTTTTTAAGGCGCTACAGACACGACAAATAACACAACTGTTTGGACCTCAGGCGGTTCTGTTCAACAAGAAGCTATGGACAGAAATGCAGTAAATCAGGGGATGCTTGTCAATGGTTATAAATGGTACCCAGATTGCTCCGAAAGCCTCTTGCCTTCTACAAAGGCTCATCCATAGTGCCTGCTGTTCTTTGCCCCTCTTGAGGTCTCCCAGAACCTTACAATAAAAATTACTAGGAAGAAGAGAAGAGCCAAGAGCACCAAGGCCAGCACTAGTTCACGTCATCCTACTCCAAACTGGACTGAGTAGCTCGGCTTAGACTTGCGGCCTTAAGGTACATTCCCAGTTTGAAGAAACACGTTGCAATTTAGGTGAAGAAAGAGCCCAGGTCTCTAGCAGAACTGGCTGCAAGCACCCTTCCACCCTCATTCATCAGCCTTGCATTGTCGTGTGGGATTAATAAACGTGCCAATCTCCTGTATTGTTTCCACGTGTATTCTCAAGTCCTATCTACAGACGAAGAGGGAATTGCTATAAATTTTTTAGATCTACATGACTACACAATCTTAACTCATCAAGACCAATAAATCTCCACATGTAGAGTAGAAAAATACCTACAGATACTGAGAATGTAGCTCAATGTGCCAGCAGCTCTGGAAGCCAAGTGACATTGAGCAGCGCCCACTTCCCTTCAGTCCTCACTGCTCGTTTCTGCCACCCGCAGGGCTGCAGGAAGTCGGAATTAGGTCAGTGATACGAGCAAGGGTTAAAGAGAGGAAAATACAAGAGAGGGAGAACATTCAGAACAATACAGTTTTGTTGTTGATTTAGGACTCAAACATCTATCCTTTCTGGCCTTGCCAGGGGACTGTCTTCTGATTTTAGACAATTTACTTTCTCTCTGCCTCAGGTTGTCTGTACAATAGCAAAATTATTTTTATCTTTTTATAAAATACTTCCAAAGCTATATATCAAGAATGGGTTCTAAAACCCAGGCTCTCATTTTAGTGAACTTAAATTATATTCAGTGTTTCTGCTAAACTATTCCAGAGAACATTTTAAAATTTGAATCCATGTCAATGTTTAATAATTTTATTTTTAGCTGATAAAATTTCTTAGGCAGATCTTGTTTCTTTCCATAGAAGAGAAGTGGTTTTTTTTTTGTTGTTTTGTGTTTGCTTTTACCTGTATCTGTCAGGTGAACAGGAAAAAAGTTGGTTATTCCCATTTTTTAAGATAATGAAACCAGCCAATCAACTACCTAAACTGATAAACTTTTTCAGATTGAAAGCCATCGTGAGCGTGTGTGTGAGAGCAGGCTAAATAGCCTGATCTCAACTGGGACCTTTTTCTGTTTTATTAAATTATACTTACATGAATGATAGTTAATTGTCCCATTTGACTATCAGTGAAAGAACATCTTATTTTTGATTAACTATTCTGTGAAGTCTTGAGATACATACCACTGAGATTATATGAGATTTTAGCATAAGTAAAATGATATTGTGTTGGAAAGAAAATGCATTTTTAATCGCCTTGAATCAAAATTCAACAACTTTTGACCAATATATTCCAACAGCATGAAACAATGCAGGGGAAAGAGAGCAAAGAAAGGCAGATCTGAAATTGGGTAAGTCCTGAAACAAATAGTAGTGTTTAAGCTGACTACAAGCCTTACACAGAAGAGTTATGAAAAGTCCCAATATTGAAAACTCTTGCACGCACATAAAACTTAGAATTTATGAATAGTTTCATTCTTTTAATACTCCGGAAACAGTGAAAACTGAAATTAGAAATGATCATCATATCTTTAAGTAAAATCCCGGCTTCACTCTGAATGCTCTATGCATTGCCACTTAGAAAAGCAGCATTATAATCAAAAGCACAGGCAATCCTTGCTGAATTTGTGATTTCATTAATGTGCCACTTGGACCTATACCGTGGGTGCTACAGAGTCATTAAGTTCCCAGTGGTTAGACAAGACAGTGAGATAGCTGAACTCTAAGTACAGCATGGAACTGCTTGAAGAAGGTGAGGTATTTTCACATCAAGCAAGCAGACAGAAACAGGAAGTCATAACATCAGCTACATGAAAGTTGACTTCTGTGGAATGACTGCTACACTTCACAAAAAAGCTAACAAATGCTGCAAGAAAAGTGAAAACCCGAATCAGAAATCCCAATTCTGAGTCTCACGAGGTACTATTTTTTTTTTTCCCCAGAGATTTCCTGATCCATTATGCATAATTTCTTGGAGGATAAAGTTTCATTATTTGGTATGCTATCTTATTTCTTTCTTTTGTGGAGACAGTAAGTCAGATGACAAGAAAAAAAATCTTACATTACCACTTCTATACTAATGTGGTTAAAGAGCAAAATTTTATATGTTGTAAACCACATTTCTTCCATGTATATATCATCTCAGGATGTGTACAATTAGAATAACTTATACCAGCAAATTAGATACCTCTTGTATGCATTATGTGGTGACTACTAGCAGGTGAAAGTCCACAGGAGCTGAAATAATTTCCTAAAAGATACATATTAAAAAAAAAAAAAAAGACTAAGTGACAGTAGATATTTCCTATTAATAAATCAAACAGATATACTTGAAACTAATATTCAGAACAACAACAACAATGAAACCCATACCAGGTGCTGCATTAATTGTCTGAAATGCTCCTGTCAGTGATGGTCAGTTGAAGAGATTTAAGGAGCAATATAAGATCATAATGTGCAGAGAAAACCCATTCAGGAACTTTTCTAGCAGTACAGACAAACGTTCTGAAGAGCTATTGCTATGATATATTCTTATTTACACAATTTTAGGTCCTACCCCAGTCTGAAACAATCATTTGTGAAAAGTGGAGAAATGCAGCAGTGTTATTATACGCTCATACTGCACTCCCAAATTGCATCATGTTATTTCAGTTTAAAGGCAAATAAACCAACCAACAAAAAGTCCACTTCCCCAAAGTACAAGGAGCATATAGAAAGAGCTCTGAAAGTTCCTATAGTGCCTTTACAAAGAATGGAAGAAATATTTTTTTCTTCACTGTTTAAACATACTTTAACAAAAAAGTTGCTGACTCAAAATGCCGTGTTTGTGGTGTTTTCTGGCCCTTCATGAACTTTAAAGAGAATTGAGAGAAGGTATACTCCGTGGTTCTTGCCACCAGCGCTCATAATACTGGCCCACCAGGAGACACCATGTCTGAATGAACAAATTTCTGCAGGCTGAGCATTTTGAAAGTCAATGCCACTGGCAAACATTGCTACCAGCTCCCCTCCAGCACCTTGTAGAAGGGAATGGGAGCAGAAAAGCAACATCACCGTGCATCAGAGAAAACAGAAGTTTGGGCTGAAGCTCAGAGACAGCCGCCCAGGGTGATGGCACCGCCGCCGGGTGGTGCCCAGCCCCGCAGCAGAGAGCAGAGCAGCCGTATCCCTCTGCGAGCAGCAAGCCCGTGTTCTCGCGGCGTTCTGGTTTTTGGGTTGTCTGCCAAGACTATGAATAACCTTTAAGGCCAACACAATTAAACCTTTTCTTGGAAAGCCTTGCTGTGGTTTGCTGTGGTAAGCCAAGTTTAGGCTATATCTGCGCTGCGTTTGTGAGCACATGTGTTGTAGTAATCTTTCAGGGTAATGCATTGGCAGCAGTGGGAGACATTTTTACAATTGCTGGTGCAGTAGAAGCATATTCGTCTGCACTTAAGTACACTTTATAGTAATTCACATTAGGGGAGATTTTTCAAAGAGCTGCTAAAGTTTTTGGCCAGGTATGCCACTGCTTTTATTGGGAACTGCATGTGTTAATCTAAGCAATGTGCTTTGAAAAACATACATGCGTTTTCTTTTTCTGAACATTCAGGAATGTCTGATTTCCCCCCCATTTTTTAAAGGCAGTTGGCACAACGGCCAGTTTGAAAGATATGCTGAGAGCCCTCTGACTGCTGCGGCTGAGGATCCTCCCAGTCCCGGAGATCTCCTGGGGTGGGCTGTGGAGGCTGCTGGGCACCGCTGCAGCAGTGCAGAGCAGTGCCAAGGGTCCAGGAGCCAGGTCCAGCTGTAACAGCCAAAGGGAGAGAGATGCTCGAGGCTAACACGGCACCCTTTCCCCTTCCTCCTCCCCAGGTACGCTCTCTTCACCCAGAATAATCCTATTTTTGTTTTGGAGCATTTTTCTTTCAAATCTGTATGCCTGACTGCAGAGAGGTCTAAGCTGATATTAAAACGTCCCTTTTCCAAGCTGGATGACCCACCATCAACAAAACCAGAATATACATTTCATGCAGGCCCTTTGGTGCTCCCGCTGGCTTCGGTCCTGCAGAAACCCTGTCAACTCCAATATCCTGTCAGTTCTCAACAGGAGAGCAAGCCAGAGAAGCAGAAGGACTGGAGCGGGGACTGTGTCCTCTTGAACCACATTTGGCAGAACAGCAGCCACCACAAGTTCAGAAACCTCATTCTGCTATCCAGTGTTCAAAGATCTCCCTGATTAAGGGCACATCTTAATTGTGGAAAAGGAATATTGTTTCTTGTGACTGTTCCTTTCATAATAATCAAAGAATATTTTAATATTTTAATTTGTAACAATTTTAAAGGCAATAAAAGTGTAATGAATGTTATTGTTTCTGTCTATAATTAAATGCACATTTTGCAATTTGGAATTCAACATGGTCTCCTTAAAACATAAAAGTGCTGGCTAGAAGATGTTTAAAAAATATTTGTATTTTTTTTGAGAGAAAGTGCTCGTTACTTGATGCATTAGGACGAAAGCTGGATGTGCATAGAAAGGGAGACGATCACTATACATCATCCAAGGTGCTACCTCAATGTGTTGATTACTGTTTAACATGAATGCAGATGCTGCTCTAGGCAATTTTCACCCAGCATTTGGAGGAAAAGTTCAGTTTCAATCATAATGAAATGAGGCATTATGTAAAATTGCACCCCAGCAACTGCATGCGGTACACATGCTGGTTCTGGTTTTAAAAATAGATGAGGACATGTGTAAGGCTTACAAATTTACTTTTCTTACCCAAACCTTATAGAGCAGCAGATGGTGAACTGGCTTCAAAGAAGCTGCAGAGAAAGGAGTAGCTTTTTTTCCAGGCTGGCATTTTGGTACGAATCAAGTTTATCCAGGTAAGGAGAGGGTAGATCACAGACTATGATCCCAACAAGAAAGTACCGATAGGGTCATTCAGCTCAGAAAACATGCCAGCCCGAGGGGATTCTAGAGGCCCTCTCAGAAGGTAGAACAAATTATTTGTTCTTCTCTTGAAAAAAAGGAAAAAATGAAAGCTATGAGTGGCAGGCACCTGTAAAGGCCATTGGTTCAATACCGAAAGAAGGGAGTACTTGAATTTTAAGATATTCTGGTAACGCAGTGATTCCTGGTTTTGGTACCTGTAATTGAGCTCAAGACGGGAGAGGCAGACAGAAGAGGTAGCAGAATATTTTGAAGTCTGCATTTGTAATGTGACCACACAACACTACCATTTTGGATCTTTTCACTTGGCCTGTAAAAACAGCATCAATATAACTGCTAAGCCATATGATAGGAAGCATCCATATGGACTCATCTGAAGGATTAGACTTTTTTTTTTTTGTATCTTTTAAATTACCACTTAACCATTAAGAACTAAGAATAAGGTAAGATGAGCTCTACAAGGTTATCATGAGACTAAGATAGTGGGTTTTGACAAGCCTTCTGCTATTATTCAGTTAAGAGTCTCAGACAAAGGACAGAACTTTTCTATAGCTTGAGAACACAAATTCTCTAATCTTGTAAAGCAGTTTTGCTGTTGGAAAGCCACATAATAGTGCTGAAAATATCCATAGAGAGCAGTTCGATATAGCCAGGCTGCTACAAGAAATAAATGAACATAATCCTATTTCAGAAGGGCACTGATGTAAAGAAATAACATGGATTTCAAAAAAATGGAAAGCCAAAGTCTGCTGGCACTAGATTTGATCTATGATCTAGCTTTGAGAAATCAGCAGCAGTATAAAGAAACTGCCGCAAGCTGGAAGAAAATGTTCTTCCTTCTCTCTGTCGGTGCCTTCCTCCAGCGTTCTCAACTGCAGGGAGCTGTCAGCAGCCGCCATCAGTACCTGGGCTTTATGTATCTCTCTCGTCTCCCAAACACACAGCTCGTTAGATAGAGCCATAAAACCGACACCATATCGTGTATGTTTCTGAGCAACCTAAAGCACCTTCTTACCAAACCTACCTCAGCAGGTTAAGTTCAATTAGGAGACTTATTTATGGTTCATTTATGGTGGCTGGAGATAGAGCGATGTGCTTCAGGGGAAGCTTTGAAGAAATGTGGAAAGGAGACTGAAAGTTCAATGCCTTCGAGGAATTTCTAAAATCCCAGCCTATTTAAAGAATTACTTTACCCTTGGATATATAGTAGAGGTTGGCAACACAGGTGATCTTCATGTTACTAGGCTCTTTTTCAAGGAAAACTTTTTTTATTTTTCTTCCCTGAACTGTTGTTTTTTTTATGTATTTCTGTATGTCCATTGGCTTATTTTATCCTTCTGGGTTTAGTTGGAGTGCTGTCTTGATCGCTTCTATACAGTGCTGCGTGATTTGTTAATACAGGGGCTGCTTTGGTGTTGTTTTCTCCCACTCTGAATCCCCTCTGCATGCAGGCAGTGTTTGCTTGGAGCTGGGTGGCAGCATCCCGTCCCTTGCCTATGACATCTGCCTCTGCTCCCCACCTACGCCCAGCAACAAAAAGTGCTGCCTATTTCTTCACCTCGGGTCTTGGACCGAGTGCTGCAGTGCTGGAAGGGCTCGACCTCTTCTCTCTGCAGCAAAGAATGGCAAGAATCAAAGCCTGTTTTCTTCCGGGAGCAGACTATTGTTGAGATGAAGAGGCAAAGCTACGTCAGTGTCTTTCATTTGCTGCAAAGGTATTGTTGCTTACTTCAAAGCACAGAAAGGTTTTTCTAGGCAGCTGCGACTCGAGCACGCTGGCCAGGATGCAGAATATCGAAACTGCCTGCGCCAGGACTCAGGATTCCAGAATCGTCTAAGTGCGTGACTAATAGAAAAACATTTCCTTTTGGCTTTTTTGGAGAAGGAATTTTTTGTGGGTACAAAAATATATGATGTATAAAGAAAGTCAGCTCTTTGCTAAGGTAATGTATTTTCTCACATACCATTTCACAATAGCTAGATCATTTTGATTTCAACTTCCAGATATCCTCAGCACCCAAACAATGACTCAAATAGCCGATAGTTACAACATACCTACAACAATAAAGCAACTGGATGTAAATAAATAAAATGGAGGCTGTAAACAGCTTCAGGCTGCACAGTCTTGTCGTATTTCATCCCCTCGTTTTCATTCAATACTAACCAAAGCACGGAAATGTTTACCTTTGTCTGATCTTTAATTCCCTAAATTTATGTGGAATCATGCACAGATGCTCTGGAAACCAGCCTGGAAAAGCCTGGCATTTTAATTGATCCCAGAGCCTCCTTCCTTGCGGCCCCTGCTGCTCCGAAGCCTGCTCCCTGCTCCAAAGCCGCCGCGCGGTTGCCTAGCCACGGCCAGTGGTCGCACAAGGTGGAGGAGCCCAGGGAGGAAGCCACCAATCAATTTTTTAATTTCCCTGGGTAAACAGCAGCAAATCAGGGCAGGTTTTGAAATCTTGTTAGTGGAAAGTGAGACGCATCGTGTGCCTTTTAACATATGTATTAACTGTATGCAGTGGCGTGTGGCCAGAAATTAGAAGCCATTGGGTACGCTTCACAAAGCTCATTTCAGAAAACAATCTGAATATGCTGTATAAAACTCTGAATGGTTCATGAAGAAAAACAACAACAACATTTGTACTCCTTACACTATTGTTTTTTCCTTACACTCTTAGTTTATCTTGTCATAGGAAACATACTTTTCTTTATACCCCACAAGCTCTATACCGGCAGAATTAGGAGGGTGATAGGCAGAACCGAATCCTGCTGTCAGTAAGATTTAGTACAAAAGCAAGCATTGGATGCTTGTCTCCAAAGATTTTCAATTAGCGTTGTCTTGGCACATGAGTGAAAATGAGAGCAAATTTATCAGTGTCGTATCCGCAAGGCGGGGGTGCTGTGACCTCTCTGCAGCTCGCTGCATATCAGGACGTGTTTGGGTTGGTTCCAGGTGTTGCCCAGGCGTCAGACACTTTTTGGGGCATGGCAGGTAAGAGATTTCTGGAGGTACTCCATACTTCCTGCCGCATCATCCCAGTGACTTCCATGAAGAAAGGATCAATGGCTTTTGAATACATTAGACCATAACTAATTTCTATAAAAGCACATGTTCTGCTGTGCCACTAGTGGCATGCCACTCCTGCCTTTGGGATCACTACTGCCTTTGTGTAGTTTAAGCAGCTCCCAATTTTAGTCTAACTAACTCAGCCTACATATGCTACACAAAATACCTGATTTTACCGTAAGATAATACCTGAAATGGCTGTACTGATATCTATGGCGTTTTAAAAACTCTGATGCATACAGGCAGCTCTTTACTCCATGCAGAATGAATTAAAAGCAAATATACATACACACATACAGCGACCCTGCAGGAAAATGGCTCTTGGACTTTTCACAGGAAAATATAAATTTGCTTCACTAGCTCCCAAAAGAACCCTGTTTGGCACAGTGAAAATATTAAATATGGGCATCCAAAACATTCAGAGATCAATTACTTTTTCGGTACTCTTGGAACAGAGAAAGACATCATAGCCACACTCAGATCCTGACCTAGCACCAGCACTTCACCCACAGGAGACAAGAGAAGGGCCCTGGAGGAGCAGCCAGGGAAGAGATACTGTGCTCTCCGTTACAGTCTTCTGAATGCTGGGAGCCAGGCTTGGGAACTTCTTGATGAACTGTCTGCCTGTAAGCATAACATGAGCAGCAGTCTTGGTCTGAAGGCTGGCAATAGGGAAAGGTGAGTGGAGAAAGGGCCACAGCAAACTGCAGGAGCACTAAGGATACCATCCCCCTCTCCTTGCCCCCAGGCAGGCTCACATGCTTATTGCAGCTTCGCTGGTGATTTCACCTCGCACTCCATCACAAGCCTGAATGCAGACGTCTCCAGATGAAAAGAAAGCACATAAAAAAAAATTACTCGTGAGCCAGCAAGAATTCAAAGAATCCCAGCAGCTGAGAGCCAAAGCAGAAGTTGAGGTGCAAGGCAAATCATCTGGTTTTGCATAACCAGAAGGTCTGTTTTATTAATAGCCAATGCCAGCCAAAACCTTGACTTTTCCAACTCCTTCAGAAGTAAGAGGGATAGATTTGATTAAAAAATGCACATGAAAGTCATTTTAAATAATGCTATTCACAGGGTATGAACTTCAACTTAAAAACAACAACAAACGTTTTCTTGACGCTGGATGTATGAAAGGCCCTAAAGTACTCATTCTTACATGTGGAGATCTGCATTTAAGTGAAAATGAAATGTGGCCCAGAATTACCAGACAGACTGAAAAGCCTACTCTGAAAATTATGCTTTTCACAGGAAGAACACTGCTTTTCCCAGACTTGGTAAATTTTCCTTGAGTATGACTGATGGACCTCATTGATCTACAAGGAGGGTTGCACGCCTGATTTTTACATCAAAATCGTGAGTGAACTGGAGAGCTCTCAGAAGTCGCATGACCTCTGTGATTACCGAGACCTCTAACACAAACTAGCATTTGCATGCCCAGATCAGAAAAAGTACACTCACAGTTTTGGCAGAGCTAATACGGGAAGACGACATTTTCTACGAGCTACAGTTGTCAGGTACCAGGTACGCAGGTTGCAGACAGTCCCACCTTTCAGCTGCCCAGGCAGGGCGGCTGTGCCCAGAAGGCAGCGCTATGTTTGACCAGGGACTGTGCACCCACTGTGCATGCTGGAAGAGCAAGTTCCCGGCGCCAGCCAGGATTCATCGGCTCTTTTCTAGACTTGAGCTTACTAACAGCCACCCCGGTCCACTCCGCTCTGTCCCACATGGGAGACACTGATGATGTTGAAAGTGATTAAATTAACTTTCTAAAATAAAAGTGGGAGGAAATCAATTTACAGAGAGTGCACTGCACTTTGCGGTGACTTACTGAAGTGAATTGCAAAGCTCAGCAAACAGCCCCATGCCAGACCAGACAGCAAAGAGCTCCTTCCATGGCCATTCCCACACGGCTCCACCATCACCCCGCTGTGTTGTGCAGGGAAGACACGTGTGTTGGTATGAGCTCCTTCAAAGACCATGTGAAGCCCCTCACAAGCCCCTGACATTCAGAGCAATATTTTGCAGGTAAAGCAAGAGTCTGAGTAAGCTAAAGTTATCAGGATAATATGATCTTCATAATGAAGAAAACTAGAGCCAAAAAGGAAAAATCATATTATTTAGAAGCTGGTAGTACTGCTATTGTCACTAATTGTCATGGGGAAAAGTGAAGCTTAGTCAGATAATACTCGATTTTGTTATAAGTAAAAGATGGATAAATAAAATTTATTTTTTTTTTAGGAAAAATTCTTTTTGCTGCCTTATGTCTTTAAATAGGAAAATGGATATTACTTTACTTGCCTAGCAACAGTGAAAATCAATGAAAATACTGAGTAAACTTCCTTTGGAAAAAATGGAAAAAATTTACTATGCATTAGCTATAAGCAGCAAAATCCTTTTGTTTACGTGACTTCGCTTTGATTCACCCTACACAGAAACTGATTTGACTGTGAAGGTCAGCGCAACCTTTCTTTCTTATCCATGACATAAAAATGGTACTTTTACAAGCTCCCTGTCCTTCCCTCCATCACTGCTCAGCGAGAGCAGCGGCAGCACAAGAAGGGGCTC
The DNA here is from genome assembly GCF_040182565.1 of Anser cygnoides. Lineage (NCBI taxonomy): Eukaryota > Metazoa > Chordata > Aves > Anseriformes > Anatidae > Anser > Anser cygnoides. Next base: position 10,924,374 of record NC_089877.1, on the reverse strand, counting down.
TGATGGGATGCTGCAGCCGCAGCAGCCTCTTGTGTCCTTGGCTTCTTTGTTCTGGCCTCCATTCAAATCCCCAACTTGGAGACAAAACGGTAGCAATTTCCTCTTGTAGATGAACATCCAATAGGAAAAAATAGACTGGCTTGTCTATTGTGCAGAAGACCTATGACTTCCAGAGTCTTCAATCACTCTCACCGTAAACTAATTTTCCATTGGTAAGTCAGGTGAGAACAGTTTCACAGGAACACCAGGAAAAATATTTGCTTTTTGTCAGATTCATTTTCAGAATAATGGAGGTCACTGTTAAAATGAAAATCAAAACTTTTAAGTTGAAAATGACTTCAAATAAAAGAAGTATCCATACACTAGTGCTTTTTTTTCCTTAGAAGTATTCCTCTGCAGTGAACAAAAAGGAGATAAAAATATCTTTTACTCCAAGATCACACGGATGTCACAGTTCAGGCATCTATTTTTATCACCTTTCAAATAGCATGAAAACCACTGAGATGCTTGATCAGTTCTAAAACTTACAATTCAACAACTAGGAAGAACCTTAAATAAGACTTTTCATTTTAAAATATTATTTTGACACATTCATCTCATTAGGTCTGAGGCGCTATGATGAGGAGTAATCCAAAATAATTTTCTTCAGAAGCAGAACTTTTGCAGTCATTTGAGGGACTTCATTTTAGAATTCCTCTCTTTCCTATTACGAGTCCAGCCGTTGAATATTTCTCTCCCCCGGCACTCTTCACACCAGTTTCCCAAATGGATTTTCCACTTGTTTACCTTTTTGTCTCTACTTAAACATTCATTTTCCTCCCACTCCATTGTGTGAAACCAGAGAGGTGAAATAATTGTGGATGTCCCCCTTCTTTCACTCTGGTCAATCGGAAGACTCTTTTCATGCTGACAACATACTCTCAGAAAGCTAGACTTTACTTGTTTTAGCAGACATTTGCTTTTTAAAACTCTTGGAGGGCCTGACCATATGTTCAGCTCACATTTATACAGCCTGGTTAATTTAACCCTTTGGGGTCTCATAACTGGCTTGAGAAACATTTCATAAGTATATCAGACTTGTAAAGGTAATTCTATAAAACAAATTTTCAGCGTCAGGACACTCCATTTAGGTTTTCTGTTTAAAATATTTGTTATTTTATGGAAACGGCATAAAGTCTCATGCCAGAAACAATGAAGAAATCCATTTAAATCATGTCTCAAAAAGACTGGATATCCCTTCCAGCTTTGATATGGTAACATTGGAGAATTAACTCCCAAAGTACTTTTATTGATCTTTTGGTAAATGATGCTTTTTTCATGACGATGTATTTGATTAGTATTTGCAGATGTTCCCCGTGGTAGCTTTTTTGTGCCCCCACCGTACCACTGACATGCTCTGAGAACAGCCAGACTCCCCAGGGACAGGGACAGAAAGCGGCGATTCCTCCCCATCCCTGCTAAAAGCATTCTTTCAAAGCAGGGGAAATGATGGTACTAAAGCTGACATTATTCTGCCCCTATTTTGAGGCAGGGAGAGAACTTTGCAAACGAAGGATACTGAAATATTTAGTGATTCCTGAGCCTCTTTGCTACATGAAAAACCTTTTGTGCTCCATTTAGACCCTGGAGAGACACAAGTACCTGGGCTGGGGGACGGGAAGGCTGTGCAGAACACCCCAGCCAGGTCCCACAGAGACAGCAAAAGACAGTCCAGTGACTTCCTTCTGCTTCTCTCATCCCCGCCCAAGTCACCACTTGGGAGCGTTGATGGAGACAGGCTTAATAGTGTGCTGGATCTGGCCTGTCTTGCTGAGACTGAGCTTTCGCAAAATACTAAGTGTTTAGCAGTAGCTAACTCTGAATACTCTAAAAAAAACACCCTTGTGTCAGTTTAATTGTTCCTAACAGTATGACTTTACCATATGTAATGACATGATTACCTGTCACTAATTGCGGTGGCACCTGCAAGACAGCGGGCTCCCTGGGACGCTTCCCGATGAGGGTTGCTGGCTCAACCCCACGCAGGCAGCACAGAGGACGCACTGTCCCCAGCAAGAAAGTGCCTCGGGTAGTGTCAGACCTGCGCTGTACCACTCCTGGTAACGAGACAGAAGCCAGCAAAAACCTTGGGTTTGGGATTATGCTCATAGGGACTGAGTTAGAGAGAGAAAGCAGAACCTAACAGCATTTAATGAGGCTGCTTAATTAAAACACATTCCCTATTACCTTTCTCAATTAAAAGGGATAGCGAGCATATGTGACTGCATGAAATTTTGGATAATGCCTTTACAGGCCATTTTGTTAGATATTTTTAATAAACAAACGAATAAATATTCTTAACTTCCTCAATGTCTATGATAAGTGGAAAGCTGAAAGCCTACTTGATAGGAAATTCTGCTTGTAGAAATTAAGCTTCATCGGAAACCCTCATTTTCTGAGCTAATGTTTCATCCTCTCACTATTCTAGCAACCCGGCTGTGAGCCCTAGGAACACGTGCAGGTTACCATCGCTGTTTCTTGCACATTCCTTACTTGGTGACGTAATCCTCAACATAGCTAGGTAATCCAGAAAGCATAATGTCTCCCCAGCTTATTTTCTCAGTGACGGTCAAAAAGCACAACAAGGATCTGATCCCAGCCCCTCATAAATCACAGTCCAAATGTTTTAATTACAAGGTGTTGGGATTTTTTTCCCAGCCACAGGAGAAGTGAGATGAGATGGCATTTAGGTAGCTCTTCATACCACCTAATTTTGGGAGCTTTGACCCCCTCTCCTCCTATATTAGGGGGAGTACATGTATGCATTTTGGAACCAAATCAAGTCAGAAGCTCATTTCCTCACTGGTAACATCCAGGGCCACCGAAGGCTAGGTTCCTACCGAAGATACTGCATACAGCTTCTTAAAATTTGGTAGCAGGAATACAGCCCAGATTTTGATTCAGGTCAGGAACTGCCTGGAGTGCTTTGCTCCCAGCCACAGACCGGAGGCACAACATGAAGGCAAAGCACAGGAAGACAAAATGCAAGAAAATGATTCACCACTCAAAAACACTTCTGCATGAATTTCTTGATACATGAAAATAACGGAAAAGAGATGTTGCCTCCTATTTGGAGGAAACAGCCAATAAGGACAGCAACTCAGAAAAAACTCCTGATCCAGAAGTAATTCAGCTATTTTCATTTTCACTCATTTCAAGGTGTCTTTGTTATTTAATGCATTTTAGACTAGTAAAGACTGCATTGGAAATCTAATTCAAACAGCATTAAAATATTCCCAGCATTGCAGTAGCATTATATTTAATAATCGTGGATCATGACTGCCATGTTTATATCTGCCATTGCCTATGAAAAATTTCAGACTATATTACAAGCAAAATTATATTTAACTGAAACATATCTATACTGCACACCTGCATCACTTTCCTTCCTACAACTCCCCACATCCCTCTTCCTCTTCTGCAAGTGAGTTACGATATGAAGTTAAATTCTGATCATGAAGTCATATTTTAGTTTTACTCCACAAAAATAAAACAGCAACAAAACCTGCTAACTCAGACTGATTTTGGTGCACATATCAGTACAGACTTTGGGACAGATACAAATTGTTGTCACAAAATGTACTCGAAAGACCAGCGTTTCTGCATGTTAGTGCAAAAGTCAAACTATGGCATCATTAACATTGTGAAGTGTCCAATAATTCTGTTCTCCCTATGGACAAGGACTGTGCAGAAATAATTACTTGGCAATCACACGCACTTCATCACTTCCAAATTAGATTCTAGTAATCCACCGCTTTATTTTCAGAGTAATCAAATTACCGCAATGGAGTTTCCTTCACTTTTTTTTTCTTTCATTCAATATTTCTTGCCACAGATGCAAACTGTGAGGTAGGCAGTCAAGAGATAAACATGATTTGCTGAGAAACAGCTGCATAATGTGTTTTAAAACAAATTTAAATCAAGAAAATCCTCCAAATCTTCTCTATTCTAATGTAAACACATTCAGTAAATCAATGGTATAAAAACATGAACCAAAAAGTATTTCTACAGAATACTCTGAAGAGACTGAAATTTTGAAAATATTATATCTTCCAATCACTTAGGAATTCCTCTTTTACTTTTAGCTGTACTCCTACAGTGGAATCTTATTTAAAATTTCATTTAGTCACCTTGGAAAACTGTGGGTGACTTCAATTTTGTTGCTTTGATATCACCAAAAAAAAAAAAGATAATTTTATTTTAATTTAAAAAATTAACCAGCATGTGAGAATTTGAGGTCTTTCTGGACAGCTCTGGATCAGACAGTTGGCCCACATTTATCAGGTCATGTCTAGTCATCACAGTGTTTAATCGATTGCTTCAATTTAAGCACAAGCCTCCCTGTTATTGAACAAGACCTAAGGAGTTGCTTACATTAAAAAAAAATCTATTTAAATCTGCTTTAGCAAATCCCTCATTGAACTATATTTCACATGCTCAGATGTTTTTTGTTCTTTATTTTCTTGGCTGGGGACTTAGTGTTGAATAAAACCTATTAAAATTAATATCAGGTCTCGCAGACCCTCATGGTCCATGCAGCAAGTTGATGATTATTTTTTAATTTTTTTCCTCTTTTCATTGATCCTAAGCCAGACATATCTATATAGAGAAGTGTAGGTAGATCTAAAGTCCATCAGGTTTGTATATCAGTTATTTCTTAGATCATCACTGATTATACTGGTATAATCTGAGAGCACCAGCATCCATGTGGTGAGGACCTGGAGAACCCTTCAGACGAGCTCCTTTTGAGGCCTAAGCTCCCCATCTGCAGCATTAGGTTCATGCTTAGGATGTTTCATCTCCCCTACACCAAGGATAAAAACTTGGCTTCGCTAAAATCAATGCAAGTTGTGCTATTGCTTTAAATGGGGACACAATTTCATGCTGCCGTGTGTTTTTCACTTCCTAGCACAGTTAAGTCAGCACTTCCACACAAATTTAGCTTGCAGTTTTACCACTGTGAAACAAGGAAAAAAGCAAGCAAAGAAGTCCCAACCTGAAATCCTCTCTGATCTTTGCATCCTTTTAATGAACGTTTCTTGCTATTGGTAGCGATAGTCATGATCAGATTTTCATCTCTGAACTCAAATACGGGTACAATCACATTAATTACAATTCTGAGAAGAACTGTCGGGATTGTCTCTGATCATACTTGGATTTCCACTTGACATTTGTTAAACAAATTTTAGTGCGACAACCACAAGGGCTCAAATCGTCTGTTGGCAAAGTGAGCAATCACATGTAGCTTTTGGGGAAGAAGGGGGAAAAGAACTGTTTTTAGCTATTAGTAGCCTAGGCTTTTAACTATATCTTCAGATTGATATACCTAGAAGCAGAGCTTTCCTTTTTAGACGCTGATATTAAAACTGGGTTAAAACCATGTGGACATTTTAGCAGAATTCGTACCGCATGAAATTACTCTATTGAGGCGAGGGAAGCTACTGCAATCAGTTGGCTCCAACCAAACCTTCTGGTGCACTCTAGCGGCCGAACACTGCGATGTACAATAATTCTGCTATCTGCTTGTAAAAATCCTGGAAAAGAGATTTATTTATTTATTTAAGTCTGGATGCACAGATAAGGAAAGGTTCCTGCATTGTACTAACACGTCCCCACACGTAGGAAGTGAAGCGCCCTTCAGTAGCACTAAGAGACAAAACCCTGCTACCCCATCTCCTGCAGAGCCCAAAGACATCAGACTCGAGGCTCATCCCAGCGCGAGCAAGGAATCACCTGCATCCAAACCCAACTGACCCAGATTCTAGATCTCTCTCCGCAACTTGGAGTTTGCTGTCTTTCAGTTTCACTTTTATGACCCGCTCTGTTACTAACACACGGTGAATGTCACAGGCGCGTGTGGACATGAGCGTGATCACATGCACACGTGCAGTTACCAGTCAGTGCACACAGAGTGGAAGCATCGTCTCATCCAAAGAGGAAAAGAAACCACGTATGCAAGCTGACCAATTAGTTCCCATTCAGAATTTAAACAAGCCAAAAATGTGGGAAAGAGAGGAAGCCAAACAAGGGACTTAGTGTACATCCATTTTGCACCTGCCCCAAAAGCAGCAAAACAAATGCCAGTATGATATTCTGAAGCTTCACAAATGAATGGGCAGTGCCAAAGCTGCACTGATGTATGTGCAAGACTGCCACTGTTGTTAACAAAATAGTTTTTAATTATTTTTAAAAGCATTTATTTTCAATGACAACATACGGAGCCATGAAGAAGAAATCTCAACTGTCCTTAAGAGAAGGGAGATTCCACACTTCCAAGGAAAATTAAACAAGATTTCTTAGCTAAGACCGCCTCACATAACACTACTCCAGGAGTTCCCGCATGCAGAAACCGAGATGCAAGATGATGAAGTGTCTTGCCCAAATTCATTTCACTGGGTAATGGCAAAGGTGAATTAGGTCTTAGGTCTCTTGAGTTCCTCTCCAGCTCTTATCCAATAAAGAACTCACCTTAGTGAAAGCACGTATCTTAGATTGAAAACCTAATGGAAAGGTGCTTCCCTTTGTGGAAGCTGTATTAACCGCAATCACTCCAGCTCAGGTGCTCCATGCAAACAGCTCTGAGACGGGCTCTTGTTTAGAAATCGCTGTGCAGCACAAGGCAGATGCCGGTGACTAAGGATATGATATGACTAGGCATTAACATCTTTACCCAGAACACACTTACATTAGGACAAAATAAATAGCGCTGCCCATCCTGAGCCTTCAAGAGTCATTGAGAACGGGTCTTTTTTTTCCTCAGATACATAGGTTTGCTCTTCTTTTCACTTGCTTGCTAGTCTCTGAACTGCTAGGTAGCATTCTTCTTCAGAGGCTACAGGTTTTTCCCTGAAGCTTAAGAACAAAGTCTGAAACTTCTAAGAAATGAAAAAATGCATCTAGCTAAAGATGAAAAGAAATAGGCTGGAACAAAGGATAAAAACTCAAAGATTCAATGCACGAAGGACTGCAGAACAAAATAGTACTTGTATAAGCAGACACCAGACTGATAGCAGTAAGTTTTATAGCAGCAAAAACGAGTATTGCCACTTCTAGACCACTACTTCCCAAGATAACATCTACTTGATATTACAGAATTGTGATCAGAGCTTCTGATGTGCGTAGACTACCCTGAAACTAGTTAATCTATACAGACAATAAAGATAACAAGGATTGCTCCTGCCTTGGACCTGAGCTCTGTATTCCAGAACAGAAGGCCATGCCGCAGCATCTGCAGTGTCACCTCCAGCCAAACCACACGTAAGAGTCTACCCAAGGAGCGCTCAAATTTATGTATATTAAGGTCCTCTCAAATTTCAAATGCCAACTTGCATTTACCCAGCAGACGTTAATTTGTGGTATCCCTAAACATTGTGGATGCTATTCTGTATCATGAATAAACCCACTGGTATCAATGGGATTCCTCAAGAGGAAGATACTATTTAAACTGAAGGAAAGAACCAAAGTCCCCAAACCCCTAATTGTATGCACTAGTTATTTCTACTGGTTCTTTTTTGAAATGCTTACACACAATAATAAATAGACTTTCTAATGTAGAAACAATATTGAGATTATTCATCAGATGCTGAGAAGCTAAGCGTCATTGCTAGTGCTCAAACATTCACAGCTTCATTTTTAATATGCCATTCTGCGTGATTTTCCAGCAGCCACTTCACTAGCCCCAGCAGAAGCAGATTTTTCAGTTTCTCAACCAACAGAAGTCTCCTCTTTCAGACCATGCAAGAATTATGGCACTGCAGATCCCACTGAAGTCTGCGGATTTTGCTCCAATAAAAGCCTTATTAGGGCATCTCATAATTGGGGCCAATATAAGTTCTCCTAATGACAGTGTTTAATTTTCAAAGCCACTTACTAAGACTTGTTTAAAGAAAAAGTAAAACTAAACAAAAAGCTTCAAGGAGCAGAAATCCCACATGAACACAAAGAGAAGGAAGTTCCTCAAACCCCAGAAATACCAACCCAGTAGTGTTCCTCACCCATTCTCATGGGGAACAGAACCACCAGACCCCCAGAGAAGAAGGTCAGACTTCTTAATTCTTGGGGCCTGGGGTCAAAATACTCCACATTTCATTTTCTAATGGTCAGGGTGTCTCTTATGACAAATAAAATCAAATGAACCAAAAAATAATCCACTGTGACTTGAACCCCCAGGAAGGTGTGCTGTATTTTAGGCCAAAGGAACTTCATTTCTTTCCTTAGTGAAGCCAAGACACAAGATTCATGCTGTAAGCTCTTTCAGAGCATCATCACCTAACATGTTAACATAAAGCCTGAAAAGGGAAAGGTCTTCATCAGTGAGTATTGCTTCTTATTTGTCAGTCAGATGAAAGCTCAAGCATGCATTAGTCTACTTAACTTCAGTTGTCTGCAATTACTTGCCTCTCCCAGGTTCTCAGAACCTATACAGGGATAAAAGTTCCAAGGCAGTTTATTTTAGATGACTCTTGAACATAAAAAAATAATCTGTAATGAGTATCCCTAAGCCTTCTGAATATAAATTGATATTTTTTACTGGCACAAAACCTCATCATGAAACCTGTTGTGCTTCTTGTCGTGTAAATAGAGGAACAAGTTTTCATTTAGGAGTCGCACTTAGTTCTATACCAATGTGTTGTCTTCCAGCTTCCACTTAGCTTTTAACCGGGGAGCAGAAAGCTGTTTGTGGCGCCTGCTTTCCATACCGATTCAGGCACAGCTTTTGGTGCCATCTGGATGCTGCCCACAGGTTGGTAGCTCTCCAGACTGCTGGGACAAAGTCAGTTGCTGGCGTTGTACTAGCAGCAGTCTGAGAGGAGCAGCAAGTGCTCCACACACAGAGAATGAGTAACTAATACGCCTGAAATCTGTGGCTTTTAGAGACTGGGTTTCCCAAGCCGCATTGCAGTCTCTGAGAGCATTCTCATGCCAATAACTTGCCAGCCAAAGGACACAGGACTATATGCTGCTCACAGAGGACACATCTTCAGCCTGGCACACTGATGAGCAAGTGGTTCACAAAGGTACCAGGAAAGCTTGTAACCCCAGAGAAATAATGGGCTTTGCAGGTGGATCTGAGAAAATGAAGAATTCTCCTTGCTTGGTTGAGCAGAGTGCGTGTGCTCAGGGCAGTCACTTCAAACTACAGCAAACCATGCTCAGCCTTGTTTCAGGGGTTAGGATGAAGAAAGGAGCTATGGCAGTCAACCTGAGGTCTGTTTTCATAAGGGGTTTTTATCATCATTTGAGGCCAGGGAATGCCCACAGGATGCTGTCTGCAAGCCATGACAGAGCAGGCTTGTACTCCAGCAACGCAAAGGAAATTTGTCATTGCATGGTGATAGAAGAGTGCCAATGAGAAATTGGAAACTGCACGGACAACCTTTGGATGTCTCAATGATTGCCTTGAGTTTCTCCTATACAGAAAACATCTCACCATCCAGGCATGCCAGAAGACGCAAGAAAATACTAAAGAAAGGGTTCCCTTTGCTTGGCTGACTTCAGCCTTTGAGGTGTGGGAAGGAAAATCTGAAGACAACTGCATTCCAATTTTTATAGTTAAATGATTTTAAAAAGGAAATGGATGCCAAGAATCAGTATATTTACTACAGCAATGAATAAACAAAGGTTTGTTGTTTTTTTTCGTCCCCCTGAAAGCACACAAATATTTTCATTAAAATAAACTTTGTGCAGGTCAGGCCTTGGCAACAGACTCAATGCCTCAGATGCAAATTGATTGAATCTATCAAATATGAAATACAATTTAGGAAAAATATAGACAAACTTTTAATGAGCAATCACATCCATAAAGAACATGTGCCAGACGGCTACACTTGTCTGGGAATATTGAAGCAGAATAAAGAAAACCAACTCTTTTTTCCCAACAGCACACACACACACAAAAAATTATAAAAACGTCACCCCAGACTGGTAAGGATTGGATAAAATGGGCTGTGTAATTCCAAAATAAGGCAGCATGGTTTGTGAGTAGTGAGAAACAAACACTGAAAGGTTTTCTCTCGAGCTCTGCCAAATGCCACCATGCTTGATCTAGATCAAGTAAGTACATTGGACCATATCATTGGCCTTTGCAGGAAATTCATCCAGGTCCAAGCTTCATGAGTTGAGACCACCTATAACTGGCCAGTCCAGAGGTTTAGATCCAAACAGCCTTATGTTACTAGAAAATCTGGCTTTGGACCCAGACTTTTACACTGGCAGCCCTCTCATGATTATGAGAGGCTCCGAGAACCACAGAAGCACGCGAGAGATAACAACATCAGTCTCGTGAGACCCTGCAAAGTCTTCCCCACAGCTGTGCTGGGATTTCACAACTTCAGCTGAGACAGCTGTGACAGTGGATGTTCATTTTGTTGCTTTTCTTGCTTCTTAACCACAGGTTCTGGCACCTCCACCCTCCCAGGCCGGTGTTTCCCTCTGTTGACTGGCCTCACAGGATAAACAGCAGGCAGCAACCTGGGCAAGCCTGGTCCCTGAAACATACAAGTCCCTCAAAACAGGATTTTGTTCCAATTAATATTTATGACTCACAGATATGAAACCAATAGGGAATACTCTGAACACATTTATCTTCTCTGCCCTTTCGGTCTACTCCCCCTTCCTTCCCCTCGCCCCCTCCCTCCTCGACCTCAGCATCCAACTTCCACATTGGAATTTTTATCGTTGTTTTCTCTGATTTATACTTATTATCAATTCCATGAACAAATTTATGTTGCACTTAACATTGCATTTCATATGATGGTAATCGTGTTTATTTCTGTTTATACTTGGTTAAACTTTCCTCCTTGTTTTTTCCGTAGTCCTATTTCTCAGATCTTTGTCTCTTCCTCTTGAATCCTGTTCAACAACACAGTACATCTATCATTATCACCCTGATATTTTGACTACTTGATGCAAAAGTTATTACAACTTTTCATCAACAGAAACATGGATTGCTTGCTAACTTCTTTCCCTCTGTGAGTTTTAACAAATGTGCCTTATGGAAAACTATTAGCTGAATTTTCTAAAATGTATTTTAGACAATGAATTCATCATTAGGGATTCCTGTTGAGAACTGTTCTATGCATTCAATAAATACCTACCTACTGAAATTACATTTGCAGATTGCAGAAGTGACATTTTCCATGACATGAGGATTGTGTTCCTAAAACAAGTTCCCTGCCATTTCAAATTCAAAAATCATATCCCATATCCTGCAATATTCTCTTAATGTTTTTCGTGTTAGTTAATAGGTATGTCATTAAGCTGGTTTTCTACGATAATCACAGAAAACCAGAAGATAAGCATAACAAAATTAATTAATTTTGACAGCTGTATTAATATATATTTGTAGTTTGCATTGCTTGCATTTGGTTAAGTAAAACCATTTCTGTCTTAAGCTATGAATTATGATACTGTCCTTAACATGCTAAAAAAAGCTGTGAGATTTAGAAATATGACACAGCTTGCTTAGGCGTGACAGCTTCCATGAGCAGTGTGGCTTGGACTTGTTCAGAAAATAAAGAAACTAAACTGAGTTCAAGATGTCATCTGAAGTCCTCTTTGAAATCTATGCAGAATTATAGTCGTTATTCTAAAAATTAAGTATCTAACAGCAAGGCCTTAATCGTAGGCTAAATAGAACTAATAGTTGACTGTAAGAAGGTGAAGCTGCAATAAAGTCCATATGGTATTCCCACTTCGCAAGGTAATATAATACTTGTCAAAACCAAGGCGGATAAACGCATCTTAGTTTTGTGCTCTGCAGAGACTTGCAAGTTGTCAGAAGTAAATGCAGTCTTTGTTTTCTTGCAATTCTGAAGTTTTAGAGGTATTTGCAAACAGCGGTGAAAGTTCTCCCTACAAACACTAATTACCTTTTTAAATTGTACCAATTAGCACACATGTACTTCATTACCAAAAGCAAAACTGAAAAACAGTCCATCTAAAAGATTTGAAAGGTGTAACGTACAAGCTCTCAATTTAAAGAATTTACAACAGTTCCTATTGTGCCCAAAGTGGTCTATTCATATTTTAATCACAACATCATGAAGTGGTTACCAGTGATATTACGTTGTCAAGACGATAAAATGTTCTCGAGCTTACACATCTGCATGCTAAAGCCAATTTTCAAACTGAAACATCTCTGCAGTTACAAAGCTCTAAAAGCTATCTGCCGAGAGGGGTGCTCCTTGCAAAATCTAATGTTTCTTTAATAAGCAAGCAGATTTTGGCAAAACAATCGCAGAGGACTGTCTTGAAATTACCTTTCTGCACTGCTCAGTAACTACAACATAGCTTAAGATATTAAAACCATTTGGGGCTTAAAGAATGCCTTCATGTTGAAAAGCTGACTAGTAAGGTTGTAACCTCATGCAATCTGAAGCAGCTGGGGCAAGAACCTCACAAAATCAGGTGCAGTAATGGGAGAAGCATCCCCGTTTCCATTATGAGTGGCATTTTGAGGGAAACAATGGCTTTTCAAGGCACATGGTTGATTACACCAGTGACTTTCCTGAAAGCCCTGGACAGTCTTTGAAAGACTCTGCTGAACTCATACGTACACGTGCACACAAACACATGCCAGCTCTGATAGCAAACAACCCCCCTGCTCAGTATTTCCAGCAGAAATGCTGCTCCTAAATCTGTCAGTCACATACGGCAGGCCTAAATGCTAATATCAGTCTGAAATTCCTCAGATTCAGAGCTCTGCTGCTGCAGTAAGATGGAGGGCTTTGGAAAACAGTTTCCTCCACAGTGCTGCACAGCCCTGCAGGAAGGAGAAGGTGAGCTATGTGTGTGGATCACAGAGGAAGGGACTCCCAGAAAGGCAAGGCTCGCTAGCCAACACGAGGACTGGCTTATGCTGTACGCCCACGGTTCTGAATGACCAGGAAGCCATAAAACTGTCAAAAAATGTTATGATCTCTCCCAGTCCCTAGGAGCTGTGCTAAGGTGGGCTGGGAGCTCGGAACGAGCCCAGGGCCTCCCCGAAGGCTGCGGCAGCGCCGTGTCCCAGGCACGCACCTCTCGGCCTGTCAGCGCGTGGTGCAAAGCAGCACCAAGCCTCCCCGGCTGCAGGCCAGCACAAGAAACTCCCGCAGCATGAGAAACATTTGGGTCACTCAACAATGGCCACAGAGATCAGAAAGCAGCAGGACTCTGCAGTTGCCCCTGACTCTCTGACCTGCTGCCCACGGCAGGGAACAACCAAGTGAAGCACGGAGAGGCCCCAAGGCAGGTGTGGTCCTGCTACGTCGTAAGGACAGACTGAGCTAAAAGAGCCACGGATATCAGCGCGGGCACAGCAGTAGCTGGAGCCCCAGCACAGAAGTCTGGCAACTATATGATTTCACATGGCCATCTCAAGGAATCATTGCAATTTAAAATCCTACTGAAATATAGAAGCCGGAGTGCAATTAGTGGAAGGCAAGGGTAGTTCTTAAGTGGTAACAATAAACTAGTGAACCGGCTGGAGTCACAGTGCAGAATCGTTAGTGAGCCTAAAACAGATGGTATCTCATTTTTAGCTATGGGCAAAATGCCAAATGACATGACTAAATAGAAAAAAAATCCCTGTAGTATTGCATTTTTGTGCCTATTGAGCATGGAGACTGAAAGGCAGGAACATTTTTAATAACCTTTCTTTGACAAGCTTAAAGCCATTTAATGCTGAAGCCTGTCCTCGACAAAAAGCCAGGAGAATAGGCCTCCAGAGAAAGCTCACTGCTGCACAGCTTCACCTCCCAGCAAAACACATTATGCAGCAGAGCCACATAATACTTACTTTCCATTTAAAAAACAGACCCTCATCAGCTATCGCAGTAGTGACCTTTCAATCCAGGCTTCTATAGTATTTATTGGCTGAAAAGTTGTTTCTATGAATAGCAATTGTCTGCTTTAAAAACTGAAAATCTCCTTCCTGTTTCAGGGAATAGCATTTGTAAAGGCAGCGGAGTTCAGGGAAAAAGCCAAGGTACCCCAAAGCAATCCAACGCCGCGTGCTCCATGGCCTCAACTAACAACCAGTCGCACTGAGCGGTTTTGCCGATACAGCAATTTCCATCGGAGGACCTTAAGGTAATTCCAAGCACAAAGCCCCTCCACATGAAAGCATTCCAGACGTGAAGGCTTCACAACACCTTGGAGAAATACTCCTGTGACAGACGGGTAAATTAATTAAATAGCAGGCCAGGCTCTGGACTTCATTCTGGCCTGGTTTTTGCTCCTTTGACAGCAGGAGGGACCAAAAAGCAGCTCCATCTTTCCACTTTCGGATTCACCTGGCACAGAGAAGTCTCCAGCTGGTCTACCTGGCACCTACTTAACGCTCACCTGGAGCACAGCATCAAGACCTCTGGGGACACGGGAGAGGCATTACTGCACTGCGGCACTTCCCCAGCTGGCAGCAGGCCCACCGGCGGCTCGAAGGGCGAAGGCCAGATGAGAAGAGCACCAAGCTGGCCAGGGTTTATGCCAGCACTTGGATCAGGACAGGCAGAGCTTGCCCCAAAACCTGAAAAACAGCGGGTTTGCGACTTCCCTCTCTTGTGTAAGACCAACCTAGAAGGTACCAAGGAACAATTAGAGATTGAGCCCCAAAAGACAATTCTATGATTCTTTGCCCAGGTATCATGCCATGCTTTCCCCGTAGAGCTAATTGAGCTCAGCATTTCTCAGTCCCATAAGAAAACATGACTTCTAAAAATGCATGCAGGAAAATATGGGAAAACCACCGGTACTTGGGGTAAAAAGGCTCCAAGTACCATGGTCAAAAGACAGTAATTTTGTAGACCAAAGTCAGAATTAAATTTCTTCTAGTATATAAGCTTTTTCTAGTGTAGTTTAAAGCAGTAGCATTAAATTCCGCACTAACTTAATTTTAAGATTATCACAGGCCTTGAATTTATTGGAGATTTCTCTTTTTAAAATCCACACTCAAAAAGTCATATTACTTGAGAATCTTCCATGCTGTGTATTTGACATAGTTGATGTCTTAATAATTGTTTTGCAAATATGGAGGAGTGAATTCTCAAAAATAAAGGGTTAATTTTTTCCCAGTACATGTTCTAGCATCACTCAGAACTCCATGAGAAATTTAGGGATCCCTTGGCTTCTATGAGCCCTGGTTATCGGCTTCTTTCATCAACAGATTTCATTTTTTTTTTTCAAAGAATTGAAGAAAAAGCAGTTCTACAGGTGTTGGGCATTTCCCCTTTGCATTATGGATTTCAACTTGTCTCTGGTGTTTCATTTTCATTCCAGCAACCCAGAGTGTTCCTGCTACACTATGAGCTCCAGGTTCCTTCTTGTAAGGGCAGAAGGGCACTCAGGCTACTTCCATTCAGAGCTTTCTGATCTCAGTGTTTCATTTAACCCTTGTTGTTTGAGTTAATACGAGACAAACAACTTCCTTCTGCCCCCCCAAAAGGAAAATCCTGATGAGAAGTTACCAATTTTTTTTAAAAATGTGTTTGCTTCAGCTGTACACCGTGAGTGGTCTCAGTTCTGCCATGCTGGTTTAGAAAGAGCAACACTTCTTACTTTTAGTAAGACTGAAGAGGATTAAAAATACTATCGACATAAAAGCAGCATCTGACATAGCCCAACTAATCTACATACAAAATGTGTTGTAATTGTTTTTTCCACTTACGTACGTGTTATTGATCTTTTTTTTCCACCTGCTGCTAAAATTTACTGGAAGATGCTTTGATTCAGAAGAGTGTGCTTTATTCTATTTTTACTAATTTGCTTTTTGATATGTTAAATTACATATGCATACTGCACTGCACAGGGTACTTTTCCAAAGAGCTCTTCAAAGATAACTTTAAAGGCAGAACACATCTGATAAAGAAAGGTTCAATAATAAACATTATGTTCCTTTTTTCCCAAATAATATATTATAAATATGTATGGCATAATGTATATAAGAGTTTTAATAATATTCACTGTCAGCTAACACATGCATCAATGGCTGCATTGCCTTGAGATACAGCTATTGTTGCATCTTCTTTAAGGTCCCTTCCAACCCAATGACCAAATCTGTCCCCTCCCTAGCCTGATTTTGGGTACAACAGACTTCATAGGACAGAGACTAAGCAATACCCTTACTGAAGGCATGAAACACCAGACCAGGCAGTGGCAGCACACCCAGCTGCTCCCTGGACAGGACCTCCCCTGCTGCCTGTGCTACTGCCCCAAGGCACAGCCACAGGGAGGCAGGAATGGTGCTGCAGAAAGTGATGCTTTTACACGACCTTCTTGAAGGTTTCAGTTCAGTTGTCCTTCATTAAATAGAGTGAGGCATTCTGTTACACTGAACTTGCATGACAGGTGTCCCGATAGGCCCAGTAGCTCCTTGCTGGATTTATTCTGTGAATCATTCTGTGAATCACTCAGCTGGTCAGAACATCAGCCCCTCACTGCACTTCCAGGTTTAAAAGTGCCAAGCTCTTCTGTGTCTTTCTGTTTTAAGCCTGCTTCCCAGCTTCCACCAGCACTGAAGCAGAGTAAGGAAGCTCATGGT
Organism: Anser cygnoides; assembly: GCF_040182565.1. Lineage (NCBI taxonomy): Eukaryota > Metazoa > Chordata > Aves > Anseriformes > Anatidae > Anser > Anser cygnoides. The sequence goes on along the minus strand of NC_089877.1, from coordinate 10,907,816 downwards.
GGCCTGCCTGATACTAAACACAGGCGATTTGTCTCCAGCATTACTGATATAGAACCCTCTAAAATACATTCCCAATCATCAGGAAGTTTAAAAAATAAATAAATAAAAAAGCATATACCTGGAAGCCTTAAGGAAAAACAAAACAAAACAAAACACTAAGAATTCTTGTACCTAGTAGCACTGGCAAGAACATACCGGGAAACATAACCGTGCCAGCGAACAGTAGCTTTTAGAGCAGAAGCAAGGAGAAGTGGGATGAAGGATGGGCCAGGCTTGCATCCACCCCAGAAGCTGATGAAATGACTTGGCAAGTCAGCAGGAGCATGACACACTCTGCTAGCGCTCAGTGTTTGCATACAGAAACTAAGAAGAATTTCAGCTCACAGGGGTTGCAGTTTGTGTGAACCATTCACCCGCCCTTCTAACAGAGGGCGAGGATACAAGGGACATAATCCTGCCTCTAATGGAATTAAAATTCAAACACCACCACCCAGGATAGGTTGGCATTTTATCTGTTTTTCCACAGCCTACGCACAGAGATCAATTTTCAAATATTAAAGGCACTGCAATTACCTCTTTTTCCTATACAACATTATAGCCAATATATGTTTATCCTGCTACTTAAATGTCTCTGTTCTGCTATAATGAACTTGACCCTTGCAGTTATGAATTTACAAATGAAGCTTTTACAATAGGTGACATTTTTTTCCCCTTCCTCTTCAGTCAAAGGGACTCTTTCCAAATTTTTTTAAACTCCTTTGCTTTTGGGTTTGGTTTTGTTATTTTCTCACTCAAACACCTTGTCACTGTAATTGCACAAGCAATGCTACAGAAATGGAAAAGGTGAGTTTTTAAGGTGCTTCACCTACCCTGTTGCTTTGGAGGCTCTAAAAATTCCCATCGAAGAATGTAACAAGACTGAAGTATCTTCTGGAATAGGAATTCAAGTTAAACATCTTTATTGCTGAACACTGATAAAACACTTCTCTCTTGAATTTCTGCATTATTGGTTTTCTTTCAAAAAGAACAACAGTAGCATAAGCGTACACTCTCTGATTCACAACAGAGAAGAAATGAAATGACATGCATTCGGTCCTCTACCCCCAAAACACAAAATTAGCTTTAAAAGTTAATTTAGTCTATTCGCTTAGCGTAAGTTATATGACAAATTATTCAGCAATCTATTTGGAAATTGTATTAGATGTATCCCATCAAAATGACTTTTTTATTAATGTATCTGGCTACGAATCTTAGAGTGAAACAAAGAACTAGGTTCAGACCAAGTCTGAACGTGGTATTTATCTCAAACCCATTCTGTTTGATTATATGGCACTAAAACGCTTCAAAGATTAAGAACCTTGGGCTATAATTTTAACTTCCATCATTCTTTACAGAAAAGTACATCAGTTAGACCAGACATACCCAACATTCCCAGATTCAGCAATTTTTCCCTGAAGTTTTAACCTACAGTTCCACTCTTGGTATAACCTTCCTGTTCTTTCCCCTGAAAAGTGTTGAGCTAAAGAATTTTCCAGGCCACCTGAGCATTCTCCAAGCGAAAAGAATCCATTACACATTTAACTTAATGACCAACACACGAGATAAATCAGACTAGTCAGAATGGAGACAAGTTTTTAAACTCAGAAAAGAAAGTCAGAAAAATGAATATCAATATTAGAGTAATTTTAAACTATTTTAAACTATTTCCATGCATTACTGTGAAGGTGTAATGGACCTAACAAGTTATAGATACAAATATTTGTTTCCCCTCAATACTTGAGCCAACACGATTGTTTCATTAGTATTTAATAGTATTGATATTGACAGTATTTTTGAAACATTTCAGGATTACTAAGTGTTTTTTTTTCTGAAAAATTCATCTGGTTTCAGAGATGTCTAGTAAACAAGGAAAGCATTGCCATAATTTCATATGTAAAGAAACTAAAAAAGCAATGAACAACTGATTCTTACAGAAATCCTGCAAAAGCAGAAGAAAACACACTCTTCATCTGTGTTTAAAACTCAGTTACAAAAACATAATTCCACTGCTCTTAGAAATCAGCTAGTGGCTACCACTCTTGTCGATCTACGTCTTTGGTCAGCAGTTCTGCAGGTCAGAACAGGCTCATGACAGAAAGTCCTTTTTTACTTTATTTCCTTACACAGCTATGGAAGGCGGAAGTCCCATACCAAGAAAGAGTTGCTTGTATGAAAGGTCCCTGAACAATCACAGTTAATAAATTGCCCTGAAGCTATGAGGGTACCATGAGCACGAACAAAAAATTTACAGGTGTGGAACAGATCCTAACACGGGGAGAATCAAGCAAGTGGTGAGTGGAATTTTCTTTACATTTGGCAGAATGTTTATACAGAAAACACCATGGAAAGTGAGAAAAATTCAGAATACTGAATGTATTTTCCTAGTACCTGTGCCAAGAACAGTAAAATGTTGATTATTTACAGCACAAACGCTTGTCATACGTACAAGACCTATGGCACGTCTAACATTTTCATATTAGTTATGAGGATAATTATATTACAAGCATGAATCATTATTCTTTCCTGTTTACTTCAATCTAGTAGAGATATAGAATCAATTAAATTTAGTGACAGATCAATACATCTGTTAATGAGCCAATAAATTAATGAAATAAATGTATACATTTATAAACGCATTGATTGCTAAACATATGGATATGTAAATAAAGTCAATTAACTCAAGTTATTAAGATTGTTAATAAAAACTTTTAAAACCTGAAAACTCAAAATAGAAGTTAACTATGAACTTAGAAATTTAGATATTTCTTAATTTTGTTCCCAGAGTGACTATCAAGCTAAACGAGAATTGCCTACTTGTACTGTCTTTAGCCAATAGGTACCATAAGAAAAAAGAGACGTGCCTAGTGATGAAGCCAGAAGAGAACAGCGAGTGTTTGCAAAAAGGCTGGATGTCTTTAGTGAAAAGGGATGTTGCGTAGCCTTAGGTTTCCAAAGGAAAATGAGACCAATACAGTATGAACTAAATCAAATTCTGTCCCTGTCAGAAAACTGACTACCTCATAGAAGGTTTTTCATATCTACATTGTCTACAACTCATTTTTGCAATTCTGCGGATCAGCATATTATCAATATCAAGAGTTATGAAGTAGTGTTAAACCTGGAGATCAACATTATGCGAAAGAATGCTATCTGAGGGAGATGGGGAAGTGTAGTTCACTAGCAGATAGCTTGAGTCTCCCAGATGTCTGAAAAGAAAGAATACATCATCAGTCAAAACAAAAGCTGGTTCATGAACTGCTAAACCAGAAACTGAATGCTCTTGACTGCCTGCCAGAGAGGATGCAGTTCATCACAGCTCCACATAGTTAATCTCTATCATTGCGCTCAATACCGTGAAACTTTAGAACAACTCTTCTGCCCCAAGGAGTTGATCATTAAAATTAACAAAAAGCAACTCATGTAGACAACGCAGTTCAAAAATAACACACCATATTTTACATTACAGATGCACTAAAAACACTCGTTGTAATTTGATAGTCAAACCAAGCACTACATTACAAAATGACTTAAATCTGCAGAAGATGCAGATGCTAGATATGCCCAGACAAACACTTCAGCGGGCATCTCCAGGCGAGTAGTAATAGGCAACTGCTATTGACACCGGCTATACAAGGATAACAACTTCCAAGGTATCTGTGCTAAAAGTAGTTTTGCTGCGCCAAGTGTGTAAGAATTGTACAAGAAGTCACACTTTCACCATGGATAGAAGCCATAGAAATGAAATTCTCTATCCCCCAGCTAGGGTGTCACCACTGATAAGTCCATCAGACCGTCCAGGAAGAACATTTTTAGGGCATACTCTAATATGCAGCTACCCTAAAAATTTCAGTGACAAAAAAATGGCAATTACTGTGGTGTAACACAGCCTACAGCTGTTGTTTTCATGTTCCTTAGTCACTCTAAGTAGCAGCAGGGAGTATGTATTTTACACCCTGGCTTATACAAAGTGAAGTGCAGAATGACACAAGATGGTTTCAAACGTGTCAGAGCACCAGCTACTAAAGGAGAAATATGCTACCAGTGGTGAAAAATACCAGCAGGTTCTGGTTCTCTAATAGATCATTTCAACAAATAAAAAGTCCTGATGTGATTCACATGTTTTCCTCGGGTATAAGCCATTCCTAGCTGTGCAATCACCCAGCTGCATGCATGCCAGTGAGCTCAATTTTAAGATGTTTGTACAAGCACAGTACAGCTGGGAATCTTAAGCTATTTATAATGCAGCTGAGCGACTCAGAACAGTTATTTGTAAAGCTGCAGCCTACCCAGAGCCATGCCAAACCATCCCTTGGTGACTGCATCCTAGCTCTAGCTGCAAAAGGAGTGAGTGCAATGTTGGACTTCTGGAAGGCATGAGAGATTAGTCATTTCTTAAAAACAACTCCGACTTGGAAAAAGCTGTAGAGTGATACCTAAAAGCTGAAGAACTTTGAAGACAATTTTGTTCTTCAATATTTTTCTTCGAATAGAAACCACTGAAATTGGCTCAAATATTTTATTTAAAAAAAAAAAAGATTCAACAGGAATTAGGAAAAAATAGGAAAATAAGTTAACGGAGAAGAAGAGAAGACTGTAGTATGATGGTACATACCTTTAGTTATACGGATATAATTATGGAACTGAAAATTCTCATCCTGCCTCAGACTGGAGTCACAGAGTCTGAATCCCAGACAAGTCACTCGGGTGTAAAACGCGTCTGGAAAGCACTCCATGGAAACTGTTCTCATCCTCTCACCCTATCCTGAAGCCCACCACTTATCCCGATGCAGGTGAGCTAGTTTACCTCACAGCAGGGAAGCACAAGGCCAGCAAAGATGGTAGCACCACAGGAGACTTGTCCTTCTCTAGATTCACAGTAAGTTGTTTAAGTGCCCATAACCCAACACCTGCCTGTAGATGAGCCCTTAAACGCTGACCGACCAAGTGACATGACGTTTTAGAGCCTCTGAGGTGAAGGCAATCCTTCTTTGTTTACAGTAGCACTGCTTATATCATAATGAATTTTCAATGTTCTTCCAATGTGTCCCAGTCATTGGTGTCAACTAAAGATTGTTAGATAAATATAGTAACTAAATATATTAAAATTTGTTCTTATCACCAGTGTTTTTGATGCAAACAAAAGGCGTCTCTAAAGGGCCCACGGCTTCCTTTGCACTGCACTACCTGGCCATTGTGTAAGGAACTTGTTATATTCCTTAATTCAGTCAGTAGACAACATTACAGCTTAGTTCACCGCTAACAAAAATCAGACAACATACTAAAAATTATTATTATTACTACTCAAGCTGAATTAAAACACAGAGCCTGAAACCTTCACTAGGCCAGATGATCAGCTAAAGTGGCCGTAGCCTACATGTATCTGTTGCAGCAAGGGCAGCTTCCCAACAGGTGCAGACCTCTTCCTGTAGCTGTAACGTCTGACCTGTCCACACAGGGTTGGTGGGGTAGGCTGGAGCTCCTGCTCGGCTCAGTTCATCTGCACTAAAGCTCCATCTGCAGAGCACAGCTCTTGTGACAATGTGCATTCTATTACCAACATGGAAAGCCCATAAAGTTCAATGCTCATTAGGTCTTTGTTTATAACACTATTATGGACACATCTCTACTCCATATTAGCTTGGAAGTCCTCCAGTCATCTCGCGCTGGTTTGTGTCCCAGCAGGATAGACCCTTCTGAAGCCCTCCAAAATTCTGATCTCAATCCTATTTAAAACAGCTGCATATTGCCAGAGCCTTCTCATCAAGGCTGCCCATAAACGGAACAGAGAAAACACTCTGGGAGTACCCAAAAGGCTTATTACATTATGGCACCCGGATACAAAGGCAGTAATGGGGAAAAGAAAAAAAAAAAAAAAAGAGAGCCTCATAATCTGCCAATATCAGGAGGAAGCTGAAAGGCGCGATCAGAATTGAGGGGAGATGCTTTATTTCAGTATCGCAGACATGAAATAAATAACCATGAACACCATCCACAAATCCCACAACTCAATGGATACAATCCACAAGAACAGAGTCCAAAACGATCTGCCACTTAACAAACCTGAGAGGAATTCAAAGAAATATAAAACACCACCAAAATGTGCATTCAGAGATCTCTTCAAACACGAAAAGCAAAGACAGATGGCTCAAAAATGCAGAGGATTCCTCTGGCCTGAGTAATGGGAATTAGCCACTCTCGACTGGTTCGCACTTGGCTCAGGAATTGGCTGGAAGACCAATCCCATAAAGCTATGCAAGAGAGCAGAGGCAGTTCCTGAGGATGACCAGCAGGCACCCTGCCTTCCTCACGACCCCAGCAGAGCTGCACCTCCCAGCACAGCCCCAGAGCTCCCAGCAGCAGCTCCAGGCCCAGGGCATGCCGCAGGCACCACGGCTCGGCCCAAGCAAACCGCGGCCCCAGCACCTGGCTCTGGCACTGCCACGCTGGCCCCAAAACCCAGAGCACCCAGCCCACAGGTGGCTGGGGATACCCAGCAACTCCCAGAGGCCTAATGAGTTGCACTGGTACACTGAAGAAACTGCTTGCTCCTAAATTGTTGGCAAAGGGATTTCAAAAGGTCATCTCCATATATTTGCACTGCTAGCAGTTAAATATCCTACAGAGCTGGATTCAAAATATTTTCCAGACACTTGGAGAATTACGGACGATCTCTGAAGGTTAGTGAGCAGCACATTTCAAGCAGCACTGCTGCCTGCCTCTAAGAGGGTGGCCCCACGAGGTGTCCCAACAGCACGGCCCCCCTGTGCCTTCTCCCTTTCCCAGCAGCCTGCCACAGGCCCCCCGCTGCCTTCCTGCCTCTTCACTGCTGCTGAACACCCCTTGGGCTTCCAAGAAGAGGGCAAAAGCTTTGTTTTTAGAGAATTCAATGAGGAAATGCACCGCCAGGATCTCAAAAAGCCATAGGAATTTTTAAATCACTATTTTTAAGAACACCAAATTTTCCAATAGAGATTTTGAAGACCAGGTTTGCACATATGCTCACAGGGGACAGACTTAGAGGGCTCCTGACGGCTCAGCGGGAGGCTTTAAGACAGAGCAGCGCTCCCCACGGTGACTCTGCTGTACAGAGCACCCCACTACCACCCAGCTTCCTCTCTCCTCATCCATCACCCCCGACAGCCAAGCTGGAAGACAAACTGCAGGCTTCTCTTCCTGCCTCCCCCTCTTGTTACCTTACAGAGAGTGGCAATGTAGTGCTAAGTCTTTTTTATTTCCTTCCTTTATTTATTAGACTTGAAATAATGTGGTACTTTAGGAGCAAGACCTCACCACTGAAATTTCAGAGAATATCTTTATAAAAGCTACAACTTCAGGCCGAACCAGCAGTCCTCCAAAACATACACAAGGCAAAAGGCGCTCAAGGCTCTGTGTGGTGTTAAAATAAGCAGAGAAGGAAACATTATAATTAATGAATGTGAATGTCTGAATTCATCATGGGGCTTACAGGAAGAAAACGAAAAAAGAAAGACAAATTACCATTCTCAGTAAAGACCCCACGGAAATAAAACAAACAACATTTAGCAGAGCTCAATTTTCATTTGTCACTGAAATAATGAATACTACAATAATAATTAAATGCCCTAAAGATTTCTGTGGTAGCCAGTAATAACTGTATCATGAACCACCTAGTAAATTCCTGTAAATACTAAACCAAGCATTCTGCTGACATCATTGCCCTGGCTTGATGGGACTGGCAACAATTTTGGCTTATGATAGCTACTGGGTATCCCAACCACGAGCATGCAACTTCTCTGCTGTGACACAGTGGCCTTCCAAAAAGTGCCTTGGCCCCTCACTCACACGGTGTAAACAATACGCTCCTACAGGTCCCTAAAGAACAGAAACTGCTCTCATGTTCTGCCCAGCGTGACTCAAACTCACTCCAAATTTTTCTTCAGTTAAGTTTCTTCTGATGAATTGGATATTATCTTTTTCTTGCTACAGGTGTGCAAAATACATTGCTTGATCATGGTGTACAGACCTTGGATAAAGAAGTTTCATTAAAAGCAATGAAGATGCTTTATTCAATGCAGTACCTACTTTCTGTACATTAAGTGTATTTGCAAGTATTCTCACCAAATACTGAGCCAATTTCTGCTTTCTAAAAAAGAGCAGAGTAGCAAGAAACTGAAAGCATTTGAAGACTGATTTCCACATTGTTTTACTCTTTATTTAAATAGACAGAAACCCACCCCAGGAACAAAAAGGCAAAGAAAACAGAGATGGTATTGATTGTAGTCATTTTATGAGTGACAAAAAGTCAACATAAAATGAAACGAAGCTCAGCTACAATGTTAGAGTGGGATAGATTCAAATATATGAAATAGCCTAAGTAATCTAAGTGCGAAGTGCTAAAAACATAGAAGGAAATGTGTGCATTTGTAAAATTAAAACATTTCAAAAGGCCACTTCAATACTAAGCTGCCATAAAATCTTATTTTAATTCCAACTTGAATGCTTGAACTGAGAATGAGGTGTGAATAGACCTTATGCTGCCTTTTGCACAAGATTAATTTCAGCCTTATAGCAAAATGCAGAGAGAAATTGGCACTCCTTAAAATGCCATCCTGCCCCTCCTGCTAGAGCCAGTCACCAGCTTTTAAAGAATCTAAACCTAGTCTTGGTGGGTTTTCATTCATGGGAAGGGAAAGCAGACCTCATTACCATAATCAAATGGGTCAGCAAGTGAGCAAGGATGAGAATGACCAGAAGATGTTGTGTAGTTAAAGGCAGCAAAACGCCAATTACAATTAAAAATGGGAAGAAAAAGGGAATTACACACACTGTCTGTAGCAGTGGCTGCATGCAGAGCTGCCCAGAGCCCACGTCCCTGCCCCTAGCAGCACAGACCTCCCACCTGCTCCCAAGAAGAGACCCCAACCCCCCCACACTCGCCCCACGCAGGCACTAAGTGGGGCTGTCACAGGGAAACCACCCCCTTGCTTCTCCAGCCAGGGGCAGGTAACCCGCTTCCACCTGGCTCACCCGGTCATTCCCCGGGCCACAATTCCCAAGGCCACAGTGCCCTGACAAACTCCATGGTTCTCCCCGGCAAAGCCAAGCCGAGTACCCTGCAAGGCTCCTGCCATGTGCAAATCCTGCCTGACATCCCAAAGACAATGCAGCCTGCTTCTGAAATGGCCCCTTATCTACACACGGGTGTTCACATCTGCTCTTTACACATATCAGACCCACTAACCATTACTTTCACCAGGGGACTGCAGAATTAATATTCTAATTTTCCACATCACTAAAACCTCTCTGGATTGTACAAAACATAAGAGTTATCCTCTCCTGCAATCCTTTGGTACGTGTACCTCTGAATTCAGCAAGCACAGCTAGTTCAAGGCAGGTATTTTGGAACAGAATCCGAGGCAGGAACATAACTTGGCTCCAGAGAAATCTGGTTTCATTGAGAAATTCTGACCCAGATACTTCCTTACTGGATGTGGCAGAAAAAGCCTGGTAATGCCCCAGAACACAGCACATGGAGAAAACACTGCCAAAGAAGTCCAATTTAGATAACCACCCTGGCAGTTCTATGCTGTAGAACAGCTTTTTGCTGTGCTTGGAGTGGGGGAAGACTTGGAACAATTAAGTCCTTTTCACAGTGCTCTATACCCAGCGATGTCAGAAGGAAAAACAGGGTTGTTACCTTATATTTATTTTCTTTCAAGCATCAGTTATTTTGAAAACTAAAGTTTCAAAACAAATATTTATTAGATCTTTCCTATAAATAACCATCTTTTACACAAGAAGAAGCAGTGACCCCCCACCTGTTGACTTGAGAAGATTTACTAAGCGTTCAGGGGAGCACACAAACAGCCAACATTAAAACAATGAAAAACCCAAAGCTGATTTTGTGAAGAAACCTTCACAAAATCAAGGCACCAAAATCAACAAAAAGGCCATTAAGTTTCCGCAAGGATGTTCACATATATCAGTGCAATAAGTTCCTACAGCATTATTCTCCTTCCATCTCTATCAATAATAACTATTTGTATTAAAAATACTGATGATAGGAAAGTAAAGCATGTGTCATTTACATACGATGCTAACCAAGTCAATTAGCTAACAGGTCCGTAAGTTAATGTTCAAGTAAGTCAGATAATCAAGTAGTATGGCTTGTTGACAGCAATCCCATTTTAACGCATACGAGATATTTAATACCATAAAATAATCAAATCTGCCTTTCACTCCTTTTTATTTGTGCAGAATTGATTGAACATTTGTCAGATTTCTCCCCTCAGACCCATAGTTACTGGAGAGAAACACAAAACAAAGATGCTTTTGCTGACAGCAACTACCTGCTGGTTTTACAGCATGGAAAAAGTTTCAGATTCCAGTTACTTAGGAGTGTGTGTGTGTGCTTATGTGTGAGGGAGTTTAATCAGCTGAAACTTTATCAGCAAACATCTAGTGCTATTAAATTTTGCTACCAGTTTAGGATAGTAATAAAAGTAAGACACTTACAATTTCAACAGGTTAGGACTAGCCAAATTTCAGTTACTATACTACAAATCAGGTCAGAAACCAAATTTAAAAATGTAAATGTGAAACATGAATTTCAACCAAGTATTAATGTGCCAATCCTGAAAGTATTCATCAGGTTAACACATTGGGTCCCAAGCATTTCCACTGCTCAGTGTAGAAAACAGAAGCAGGCCACATCTTTGCAAGATCGTGATCTCCTCTTTTATTTATTAGCTTTATATCCTTCAAATAATCTTGTACAGTAACAAGTATTTCTTCTAAGTAGAAGTTAGTTTTCAAATTCATAAATGGGATTTAAAAAAGGAAAAGGACTCTACTGAAATTAGTGCAATAATGTATCTTACAATAATTGTGTTTTAGCTGATTGAGCAAAACCCACAGGTTAGTCATTCAGTCCAGCACATCTGAAATGACTGCATGAGTAGTTCCTTAGGACAGCTCTGTCTGTGCACTTTTGCAGTGGAATAGTATTAAAGAAGCTCCATTCCTCTCCAATGCTTTTTTCCTAATCAAAACGTCTCCCCATTTGCTAAACCATTGGTTAGGAATACAGCAAGTACACACCAAGGAGTGTACTTGAAGAAAGCGTAAAATGCTAAGGCTGCCAGCACAAACTGTTGCACGTACTCCCTGCTCCAACCATATGCTCCCACATATGCATCTTCCGCCTTTGCTCTAGCGCACAGTCTCGAGCTATAAGATGCACCAGAACGGGAAATGATTCAAGTCAAACCTAACATGTGCTGGACTAGCAGGGCCTCTCGCCCATGCAACACGACCACACAAACACTTGGCCCCCTCCTAAGAAGGGGAAAGCCAGGCCACCTTTTTTTTTTTCTTTTTTTTTTTTTTTTTCCTTTTCACAGCAGTAACACTGACAAGCCTGCAGAAGCTCGGCCTGACCCAGCTGGAAGCGGAGCTGAAGGCCAGCACCGTGCCGCTCCTGGTGTGGCCAGGACAGGCAGCTCAGCGAACCCAAAACACACCAGAGCTGAGCGTACCCGTACCGGATCCTGGCCCCAGCTCTGCGGGGTTGGCAGCAGACAACCCCAGTACCACGGACACAGTCCTCTTGCCCCCTTTCACAGACCCTTGGGTGGATTTACAGGTCGTGGGAACACACTTTCCAGCAGTCAAACAGTGCCAGTGATTTTGTACCAGCAGGACACACCAAAAAAAAAGAAAAGCCCCCCCAAGAAATAAAGCATTAGCGTAATGAAATGCCCTGGTAATTGCTTTGGAAGTGAACCAGTGAAAGTATGTGGAAAAATAACACAGGCTGCCAATACAAAAATAAAAACGGATGGAATAGTAAAGTGCCCTCTCAGTAAGTGTATCCAGCAGCAGCATCTTGTCTCACTCTGAAACAGCCTGATGCTAAGCAGGTGTAACCTGCCATGGTTCTGCAGCAATCCTAAATCAGATCAGCTGAGAATCGCCCTTGAATCTCAGAAATTCACATCTGAGTACAAGACATAAAAGAATGCAGTTTCATATATGCCTGAGAGCACTGGCATTTCTGCTAGTACCAGTTGGTTTCTAATGCTGTGTTTCATTACTAAAGCTAAGGGGAAAAAAATACAAGTCAATGACTGGCCCAATGAAAAATTAGGAGAGATGTATTTTAAAAACCTTTGTTTGTTTAGCTGTTACGAAGCTATTGCATAAGTACCCCCATACTAATTTTATTGGCTCACAGCACATATAATTTGAAAGTATTATGTTACCTGCATAAACCATACATATGGCTCAGAATGTCAGAGTAATCTGTCTGTGGGAACTGTAATGTATGGTTCTGGAAGAGAGGTGGTGTACATAAATTATGCAAGGTATTTTCTAATCCCCACAATATTTCAAGGAATGGGACAGCCATTATGTAACAAGAAATGTCTCCTACACCTTCCTGACAGATGGGACATGAACCTTATTGCTTTTCCCTGTTCCTGCAGGGCAGGTCGCTCTCCCAGTTCACTGCAGCAATGTGGCACTAATTCTAAAGGCTTCATCATTCAGATTTCAGCATTTCATCATGGTGGAAAAGCTACTATTTTCCATTTGCTACACATGAAGTTAATTACTTCTTATCGAAGGAGTGCCAAAGGAATAAAAAATTGGCCAAGGTGAAGTTTACAACAGTGCATGCAATGAACAGTTTTGTCAGTAACATTAAATGGCTACTTGCTTTTTTTCTAAAAAATGGCCCTAGAATCACCGTGAAACACCCAAAACTCCTTCACCCCATAATTAAACAAGGCCAGATTTGTGTTGGGACCAGGAACACTGCTAGCTGCATCAAGCAGCTGCCACAAAGCTGCCATACCCCGCTGAACAAGCCCTTTCATTTCTGTGCTTCTCCTTCTCTAGTGCTGAGGCTCACTTCGTTTGGAGAATGGAATTGCATTAAAAGATACAAGTTCTGTCTGAACTTTAAAATAAGTGCGTGTTTTTCCCCCCCACACACATTTAAACCACAAATCCAGACACGTAATTTGGCAATTAGCGTTATGTTGTTAATTCCTAAGAAAAAATTGGCAAGTTTAGAAGTACAGGCAGGTCTACAGAGCGCAATTTAGTAGAATGGTATTCCAAATGTATCGAACAGCACAGCGATTTATATAAGAATATGAAAATACTATTTTTGCCATTACATGTCATTAAGTCCCTTCTTCAACTCACTTGCTTTAGTTGGACCAAACCACTGTGGTTCTGAATAAGCTACGTTATTGCAGACAACAGGCAGCGAAGGGGAGACAAAAAGAACCAACATTTCCTGCCTCTGCAGCGAGAATTCACTTCGCAAAATGTCATGAAGCTAAATACAAAGAAAAATGAAAACCAAAGGTCTCTTCTAATCTTGGTGGAAAACAGTTCCTTCCAGACCTTAATCAGCAACTGAACTTTTTACCTCGAGTACATGTGCAGTGTTCACCATCCCCTGAAGTCGCGATCTTCATCATAAAGCCCTAAATGACACCATGCCTGAAGCTTCTGTAGTGACAGGGATTCATCAGGTGTTATGACTGCGTGTCACAGTTGCCAAGAAGATGAAAACCCTTGGCATTTTAAGAGGCTTTGTACTTGAGGTTTATTTGTGTATGCCTTCATCAAAACTAAAGGAGCAAAAAGCTTCATCCAGCATTTGCATTATTTTTCTGTGACTAGAAGACAGCAAAAAATCTTTCACCTGTGTGTTTTTATATCTATTATTTTTAATTGCTATTGGAAGAAAATGAAAGATTAACATAGGGACTTTGTCCCCACCAACACATGCTCGTTCTAATTAGTTGGAGAATCAAAACACTCCAAAGACCAGCTCCTCTGCTAACTCGTATGTTGTTTAAAAAAAAAAAAGTTTCAGCTAACCCATTGGTCAGATCAACTGCATAGGATAGAGTTTTGTCCCTTCGCGTACCTTATAAAAGGACTACAGGCAGACTAATGAACGACTCAGACAGAAAACATTTGTGCTCTCATTTCTTCCAAATTATAATGCAAAATCAAAACACATTGTCTTGATTTTCTCCTGCTTACAATTTCTTCAGTCTTCTCACCTACTGAGAATTAGCAATGACCACGCTACTGCTTTGTACCAAATATTTCTGGTATTTCACATTTGCTTTGCCAAGGTATAAAGGACTCAACAAAGCACATGGCAAAGGACTATTGGATTCCATGAGCTACAATGATTTAGAAGACCGTCATGTTAAACCACGGAAGGACAAAAACATGTGCAAGTGTTTAGAGGCTGCGCTTCAACACAATACACACACACAAGTCGAGGTCCAGTTCACTGAAGCGTTACAAATCAAAATGCAATCACTTCCTTGAGCTTCAAGTGCTGTATGAGGAACTGAAAGGTTAATGAGCAAGGTGGCTTTAATTGCTTTTTCCTAAATACCTGGCCAATGAACTAAACAACCACCTTTAAAAGCTCCGTATTCCAAAATTTCTACAGCAAATGTTCTTCTGTTGGAATTTTCTATTCATGGAACTGGACTATAAATAGGGATATAATATCTTTAATAGATTGCAGAGACCATACTCTTTTCAAATATCCTGCCTTTACTAGAGGCTGTAATGACAACAGCGAAATAGCTTGGATACCGCTGGGAGCAATTTGTCAGAGCAGTGCACAGGGTCTGGGGTTTTCCTGTTGTAATTAGCGCACAGTGCATGCTCACGGCCAGCTTCAGGTACTGCAGCAATTCCAGATTCAACCCTATGTCCACCGACTAGCAGAGCATGTCCATGTATGTTTGCATAATGCACCTTCTGTAAATTGCTCATTAGTCATTTGCAATTTATTTCAGGCATCCACCTACGGTCTTCAACTGGCTATGTCAGTGACACGTGGTTTTCACATTACTGAGACTACAGACAAGAAGAGTTTGTGCCATTTTTCCTTTTCTCAGATTGAACAGGTACAAAACATGTCATACACCATGTCATAGGACAAAGTTCCAGATAATTTCACTTTGATGCAATGTGTGAGGATCTGAGTTTCATGTTACCAGAGTTACAGCTTATGTAGCTTTGCTCACTTACTGAACAGAGAAAACCACATGAACCCCTGCCCTACACATTGGTGCAGTCATTCACAAGTACAGAATTTCTTCCTGCTTTGCTGGTGATTCTGCCTAGTATATTTCACACAATAATTTCTGCTCGATCTTGCTCAGTTAAATTCAGGAACAAAAATCTAATTGCATTGAAAGGAAAGCTGTATTAAGCTTGATCTAGACAGAACTCATTTTCTCACTTTCACTGGGTGGACTCCAAAATTCTCAACCAACCATGTCTACAAAAATGTCACAACTGCAGCTGTAGGCACTGTGAGCCACAAGCACCGCTCTGAGAGGAGGAGCGTGACAAGGTGTGACAACCAGCAGGACGCAGAATGTCCGTGGGTGGCGGTGAGCACCAAGAACAAGCACAGTGCCTACCAGGATTTGGGCGAGACGTTCCACAGTGCAGATCAATCAGGTTTTTGTCAGGTCATAAAAAGCACAGATTGGATAACCTTGGAGGGAGGAGCCATGAGGACAGCGATTTGCACCCAATGGTACTGCTGTTCACAGCAAATTCAATACAAAACTCAGTGATTTAACACGTGTGAACAGACCCATCTTTGCAAACCCTACTTCAGGAAGATGCAGAGGACCCAGAGTTACACCAACAACCAATATACTCAGTTGAGGCTTTTCTTGGCCTCTCATGCAGTTTTTTTAATCCTTACATTTCCCCCCCCAACAAAGGCGACAGGGTTTCACTCTGTCCTACTTTTAGTTTAGAAACTGTTGGTTCAAATAGAAAATCACCATACTTGAGGAAGAAACTGACTCTGCAAAAGATCGTAGGCAAGCAATGAAAGACACAAGGTGTTGATAAAATATGCCAATAAATTGAGAATCTTACCATTACAGAAAACTGAACTTCACTGTTTCAAACTTTCACTTCCTGATGCTAGATCTCATCTGTGCTTTGTTAGGTTACTGAAAGTTTAGCGTATCATTTGTTTTTTTTTTTCTTGTCACATTTTGGCTCGTGCAGTAAATACTATAAATGAATTTAAAAAACAAGAGTATTTTACTTGACTACTCCAGTAACAGTAAGAAATTCTAACCTCACATTTTAGAAACCATTTTCTTCACTATGGTCTTTTCCTTAGTGTGTATTATCTTTCAACCTGAGCAGGTTGTTGTGCACATTTATGAAGACTAAGGTGCTTTTTGCATTTCAGGGAAAGCAAAATTGTAAACAAGAAAACATAGTTCTTAAGACAGCAAGAGACAAATTCAGCGTTCACACCAGTGTGAAACAGACATGATAGGTCAGATTGTTTCAGTGGTAGCATTCAGCAAAAGCATCTTACTCAAGAGCAAGCCTAAGATCTACACATTTGCGAACTCATAGCATTTTCTTACTTATTTCCAAGACCTAAAGTTTCCTGTGTAGGTTTTGAGACTCCTAGTTTGAAGAAGAAAGCATTTTCTCCAACCCCACCGAAGTTTCCAAATCAAATCAACACTATGCCTGTTCTCACGAGCACATCAACCCATCTAGGACAGAACAACTGCTTCGGTAAGAAGGACACGAGCACTGCTGCTGTATTCTGTAGGCAGGAAAAAAATCTTCACCTGCTTTCTTCTTTTTGAAAGCTTGGGCCAGACCTGGCAGCTGACTCCCTCTTACCATCAAATTCGTCTGTCCTTACACCTTATTTTTATTACAAAGAAGAAATGCAAGCTTGAAGAGAGATACTCTTTACAAGGCAAATACTGAAACAATCGAACTCAGCAACTTCCACATGAAGAGTGATGAGGCTGTGAGAAGGCAGTACACAATTTACTGTCAATAGCATAACGATTCAAAGCCTTTTCCCCAGGGCATAGCATCTTTTCCTAGCTGAAAGGGCAAGCTTAGCCTATTGCAACATCAAGCAGCAGATGAATGACCATGTTGCCACGCTTGTTTTGGGGACTGATCATGTCCAATTAATTCCTAGAAGAAATCAATTGTTCTTACCTACCTCATTTACATTAATAAGAAAATATTAATGACTTTACTGCCCATACATATTGGAAGTAGAGGTCACATTTATCTTTCAGCTTGATGGTATTTCAAGACAATTCACCATCTCCTAGGAGAGAACAAATAAAACCACACAATTTTTCTGGTTATTCAGCATTAAAAATCAAGTATTTCTCTGTGCATGTTACTGACAATGGGATCATATGCCAATTAGTCTTGGATTACTGCCTTATTTCCATGGGTGGAATTTTTATCATACACAATAGAAAGCACATAACCATTTGCTTCCATTGCTAACTTTATGTTGAGCAAAACACTATGTACAGAAATGCGACCACGGTCACCATTTCCTGTTCAGATAGCCAGAAAGTCCAACACACCGTAAGAAGAACGGTGATACATATGTGCAGGTAAAAGCAGTTCATACCATTTCATTCCTGGAAACCATCCTCAGAAAAGCATTCAGATTGAATCTTTGTGGTGGGATTTAAAACTCATAACGACTGCCAGAAACTTAAATAACGCTTTATCAGACGCTGGGATTAGCCTCTTTGCAAGCTACACACTATGAATAGTACACGTCTGAGCATTCATTCTGGACTTCCTTCTCGAGGGAGAAATATAATAGGAAGGTATTTCAAGACTAAATTCAGAACTTGATTGCATTATTCTGTTCAGCACATACTGCTATCATTTCTGGTAAAGTGTCCTAGTTAAGGGTTACGGTAAATTGATCACATAATACTAAAGGAATTTATCATGTAATAGAAAAGGAATTTAAGAGCTGAATACCTGATATTATTAATAAAACAGGTCTGTGAACAGAGACAGTTAAGGGATACAGCTTATATCATTACCTGATCCTACATTCAATTAGAGTTGGTAAAATCAGACTTGCAAAGTCAAAATAGACTCGCAATCATTTTTTTCCAACTGGAAACTTCTGCCTGGGCAGTGTGAGGGTGGGGATTTGCTCCCTGCATATTTTCTGCCACTACAAGTGGCCCACACGCTTTGCATCTTCTTTTGGATCACAAGTACAAGCCCATCTGTGCAGAGAGGCTCTGCTGCCCCCCTCCGTGGTATCTGACAGAATTCAAAATATTAAGCAAAATGCCAGCCACTCTGAAGATCTATGGACCGAGATCTCTGGCTGTGAAAAAGAAAAGCTGACAACAAAAAGCCATTGGAATACAATTAAACCTGGAAAGCCACCTCAGTAACTCTAAGTAACGGCACACAAGGAATTCAAAGCGTGTAGGCACACGACTGACTTCAGTATTGTGGTACATATATTAACGAGCTTCAAATCCTGTGCTGCTGCACTTGAAAGCAATAGAACACATCTCAACCAGGCAGTCACCTCTGCTCTAGCTCATCGCTACTAATGTTTTTGCTGACAGGTTTTAAGATATATAGGTAAAGGAGAACAACATGCAATTGTCTCTAGGTTGTTGATTATCTCTGAAGATGAACTTCGACGCAGGCACAGAACTAATTAAAACTGATGCATTTAGTCAAAATACGGTTTAATTCCTCATGAGAGGGATACAACACCAAGAACAAACAGCTAGCGCAAACGTTTTATATCATCTCACTGATAAGCTATTTTTTCAGACCACACTTGTGTGTATTCAAGTCTATTTTATACCAGAGCAGATAGGAGACCGCTCTTTTGCTCCCATTTCTGAAAGAGCAAACCCCGTTTAAATAAACGCTGCCTCTGACCCTGCACGTGCATGCACTTTTTCCTCCTTCTCTACCATAATACTTGTGCCTGTTAAACGATCCGCAGCGGTCATTAGGGAAGGCAGATGCTGAGTGCTTTAGCAGAGCAGCCAACAGCAAATCAAGTGCCTTGTGACTGCATTTTTTTTTTTTATCATGATGTTCAGACTCCATGCTGTCCCCAGTGGAGGCAAAGCCACTCCATTTTGGTCAAGGGGAAATTCACCATTGCTCCAGGGGCTTCACAAGGGAACAGTTTTCTGCCTTTCCTCCTCAGCTTCTTAAAATGTTTTAAATTTATTTTTTCTCTTGCTTTGCCCAAACTAAATAAGATCCTGAAGCGTACGATTGCCATCCTAGTGGTGCCTCTTCACTGTATTTTACATACTTAGTCACAATCTGCAATGGGTCAAACTGTTAATAAAAGATAGAATTTAACTTTACATTTCCCATTTCTCAGAAAGAGCAAAACTAAAGTTAGCCATACATTAACTTCAGCTTTCTAGTTAATACCTAAAATGACTATTACCATATAACCAAGTTACTACAGTATTTCTAATGCATCCTGACCCCCAAAATGTTCCCTTACAGGGGAAAAATCCCTTTTCCTTGTTGCTGATGAACAGGAACACTAGATCATTATTCTCATAGTCGGGGATGTGCAAAGAGGCCTCGCATGCAAAACAAATTCATTTTACTGTATAATTGCACTTCACATTAGAACCACAGATTTGGAATTTAACACCTTATTGAGTCAATGAAACTCGTATTGACGTGAATGGTACCAGTCTTCCTGTATATTTTCCTAAGTAACAATTTATTCTACACCATTAATCTATATTCTAGTAACCAGCTGTATACAATGAATTACTAGAAAAAACATGTAATTTGTTTTTCCTTGAGTTTGCTTAAGATGGTTATTACCAGATAAAATCCATTTCACAATTAAGAAAAAAAGCAGTTTAGTAACCAGTTGCATCCTATTACCTCACCCCTGGAGAGTTATGGTACTGTCTGACCAAGGGTAAAGCTTCTCCTTAAATACATTTAAAAAATATATCTGCTGTAGCAAAGTATCTGTCTTGCTCTTAAAATCCTCCTGAACCGTGATAAAAAGCAAGGTGTCACAATCCTTACCCATCTTCTAAAACAGGAGTATAAGAGAAAGAACTCCTGATACCTAGCTCATTTTCTTCAACAGTTTCTTCTCATTTTATTATAGAATATACTAGAGAGGTTTGTCTTTTAGTAGATAGTGGAAAGGACGTGTTGGGGAAAAGGTTGTTGTCTGTCATTTCTAATATCTTACCTCCCATGACAGTTCACATTGTTTAGGTGAAGAGTTTGCAAGTTTTGGGCTGCAAGCCTCAGCAGGCCAAAATGAGCTGCAAATATATGGAAGGGGAAGATCACAAACATCATGGTTTTTTTCCTCTCCTGTTTATACTTTTATTAAAAAAGGAACTCCAAAACAATTGATCATGTGCCGCATGGCTACCTGGCAAATGCAGCAAGCATGCTGAAACAATAGGGGATGTGAACTGGTGTATTTATTTCAATAAGTGCCATATGTATTTTGGAATTCGGTAATCGTGGATCTGGCACCTCTTTATAATGTATTTGGGACAGATTGGAACATTTTTCTGAGATTGCTACAACCAGGTGCTTCTGCCTGCCTTTGGCTAGCCTACCTTTTACTGTTCATGTTTCCCGAAAGGACAGGAGTGGAAATAAGCTATGATCTACGACAGCCCATAGAGACACAAATCAAAGTGATACTGCCAGTTTCTGTGTTTTTATTTCTCAATTCCCTTGCCTCCCCCTCCCCAGTTAGTTATTTTCTCAATAGGATCACACTGAAGCACCCATTACCACTACTTCCTAGCTACTGCAGTAGGTGCACTTAGCTAGGAAGAAGTGCAACGCTGAATTACTTGGAAGACATCTGCCTTTACCAATTGCATTTTGCAAAAGAAAGCTTAAGTTGTTCCAAGAGCAAGAGCTGAAATAGTGCAAGTACACACCCCCTACCAGCATCAGATTTATCCTAGTAGTTAAAAGCTGCTTAATAGTTAAAAGCTGTCTTAACTCATTGCCAACATGCTGAAGAGATTAAGAAACATCTATCTTGATGAGCAAAAGCAAGATGTCAGTCTCATTGAAATCTGTCAGAGGCTCAGGTACCTGGGAACAATCTATCTTGCAATGGGTAAGACCATCTATCCTTCAATAAGAGAGGGAATTCCAGGAGCTTATACCCAACCTTTCCCATTAGATTTCCAAGCCAAAAGGAGCACTGGTAAGGTTTATCACTGTAATGTTACATTTGTTATGTTACTGCAACATTTGATATTCATACTTCACATGTAGCAGGGCAGGAGGAACAACTGACCAGCATCTTCGGGTATATCATTCATCAGGAACCTCTGATAGCAAGAAGTATTTTAACAGACAAAATACCCTATGCCTGTTAAAAGCGTTAAGAGTATGCTCAAGTGCAGAGTTTCCACACCAAATGCCAGAACTACATAATACAGGGACCTGTGGCTAGACAACCTAAGTTCAAACTTCATACTTTATACTCTAAGCAGTTTTAAATGCTTATAGACAGCGTTCATATTCCTTTCACAACCACAGAAACACTGACTCAGCCCTGAGATCCCCTGACACCACGCTCTTTTGAGACTGACCACCACCACAAGCACCAGAACAGCCCCAATTAAGAGCCAAATGGTGACTGCCGCACTTGCTGTATGTTCATCTGCAGATCTCCACAACCTCACTGCCTCTCTGACATGCTGTAGCAAGGAAGCCAAAGAAAACAGTCATACATCTGATAGAAGACCAGTGTGTCCTTCTAACTTCTTGAAGTGTGTTACCATTGAGTAGCACTCATGCTTTGAGGGAGGGGGAAGGATAAGGACTTGTTATGTATGTCTTTATTTCCATGCAAGTTACAAAAGGCATTATTTACTACCTCTTCCCAACTCAACCACATTCATCTCCTTGTACTGTGTGTTTCCATTCCAAAATCACGAGATCCCTCCTTGCTCCTGTTTTGCCTTGTGACACAGAAATACCTGCCATAGTTTTACATATTATTTGTACACTCTAGCACAGAATATTACACTAATTAGTTTCAAACGATTAGTTTATTTTTCTTTTTAAAGCTTTTAAGCAGAAGCAAAGCACCTAACTCTTCCTAAAGGGACTTCAGCAACAGAAGACAGGTGTTGCAACTCATCTTGGACCTATAGGAACACTGGCTACACCAACTCTTTGTCAGGTACTCCACACAGAAGACTAGCAAAGACCTTTTTGTGGTATTTGTGTTCCCTTCCCCATCTTCATGGAGCATTCTTGTTTCACATTATTTGCGCTGGTAACACTAGCTTATAGACCTTAGTGCACAAGATTTCGTTACTTCTGCAATACTTGGTTTAAACGATGGTGATCTGGTCATTTCTTCATTACGTAACCAAGTTCTGTCCACAGAATGTGACTAAACATAAGATTTTTTTTCATCTAATTAACAAAGTTTGTTGTCCCACTCATTTTTACTGTGCAAAAGGAAACCAAAAAACATTTAATGTAACAGACTATGGAAAAGGGAAGAACAACACAGGAACAGAGCATCCTATATTTTACTGCGGTTTTCCTTGGACATGATTTGCATATTAGCACATAGTATGGTAGCTAATAAAGCTTGCTAGTTCGAGGACACTTCAACAAGCTTTCCAGTTAGCTTTCTTTCACCTTCACTTAGACCCAGAGGCTAAGTCATACACAAGACCTAGAAGCACAAAAAAAAAAAAAAAGCCACCAAGACAGCCTCACGAAGACCACTACTACTGAATTAACCATGAGTTTGTGGTTTTCAGGTTTTAAACTCCACCTTCCCTTTTTAACATCTGGTGAGCCTCCAGCAAGAAAAGAAACGGGACTACCCTGACCAAAACACATTTGAACTGTAATACTTGAAAAAAAATAACTCAGTTTTTTGTTAGCAAACATACATTTTATTAGCTGAGAAGTAAGCACTGAAGAGAAAACCATTTCCTGCTGGTGAGCAGGAGAATCAGCAGTGCAATTACAAAGAAGCACCAGGCCTTCCTGGCAGACTTAACATACAGTCATAATAAGTGTTATCATCAGTCCCATCAATGTTTGTTTCCAACCCAGATCAACATATAGTGCTCCTGCCTTTTGTATCAAATACAGAGTTAATCAGGATCGCCAAATTTCAAAAGTTTTTTGTGTTGCTTTTGTGTTCACGCATCAGTGCTCTGCTCATTTCCTCAAATCTTCCTCTACTTCCAACAGTAAGTCAGTCCACACACTTAGGCCACGGACTTGAAAGTCTCCATCCCTTGCCTTCAGGAGTTTGAGAGCAGCTTGGGTCTGTTCCCTGAGCGGCACAGGTCCCTTACACAGACAGCTGAAGCGCTCCCTCAGCTCCTCCCAGGACAGTTCACCCTCATCGGGGCAGCTTTTAACCCACTGCCCCTGCAAGGGGTCATACAGCAAGCAGCTTCCCCAGTCACTCAAGAGGTCCAAATAACGTTTGCTTATTTGCGAATAGTGAGCAGCTAACGAAGCAAGAAGAGAGCCCGGGAGCTGCTGACAGAAGGCAGCAAACCTCTCCGCGTCCTCCAGCAGCCAGGAAAGCAGGGGGTCAGCCCCTGCTTCCTCCTCCTGCTGGGGGCCTCCCCCCTGCCGCAACAGCAGCAGCGCTGCCGCCACCACCCGGAAGGCTCTGGGCTCGGGCAGCTGCTGCAGGACCCCTCCGAGCCAGCGGGGCTCCCCCGGGGGCTCGTCCCGCAGGCGGCCCAGCAGCAGCCCCGCTTCGGCGGCCACCCGCGGCTCCGGGCCCCCGAGGGACGGCGGCGGCGTGGAGCTGCGGAGCGGCTCCAGCAGGCGGGAGGCCGCCTTCCTGCGGGCCAGCAGCGCCAGGCGGCCGGGCCGGGCGGCGGGGGGCTGCAGCAGGCGCTGGAGGAGGCGGCGGCAGGCGGCGGGCGGCAGGGCACGGTTCTCCAGCAGCGCCAGGCCCAGCAGCTCTGCGCAGCGCCCCAGCTGCCCGAAGGCGAGCGGAGCGCCCGGCCGGGCCCGCCGCAGCCGCTGCCCCACGGCGTGGCGGAGCCGGGGCCGGGCGCGGAGGCGGTCGTGGAGATGCTGGAAGTAGCGGCCCCAGTCCAGGGCCCGCTCCAGGGTCGGCGGGTCCCAGGCACGCACCAGCGCGGAGCGGCACACTGCCAGCAGCGCCGGTAGCTGCGCCACCTGCCCCAGCACCGCCTCCATACCCCCGCTGCCGCCGAGCCCGCCGCCGCGCCCCAGCACCGCCTCCCGCCGGCGACCGGAGCCGATCCGAGGCGGCGAGGGAGGGGGGTCAGGGACGCCATTGGCCGAGCCGGGCGTCAATTCGCTGCCTTCCCCTTAAAGAGGAACGGGGCGGGCACCGCGGCCATTACGTGAGGAGAACCCTCAGCGCATGGCGAGAGGGGAGCTTTACTGCGCTCCCTGATGAGTCAATTTAGACGTTAAAAAATAAACAAAACGCATTTGTGACTCCTGTACACAATGTAAAGAAACTAAAGCTATTCCCAGGCACCCTGTGTGGGGGTATTTGGCATCTCTTGGGGCGGCTGCATGCCCAAAGGGTGGCCGTGTGGCCACAGGGCAGGCATGTTGTCCCCGCTGGGGCTGGCTCCCAGCCCTGCTCGGAAGGCAGCCCACAGCCGAACCCAGCTTACCTGCACCCCACGGTGCCTCACCACTTACAGCCTACCCCCTGTCAGCCATGCCCCAACTGGCCACCCTTCCCAAATCACCATGTCCGTGCCTCAGACAGAGAGGCCTCTTGCTGCTGAGGGAGCCACAAGCTGCCATCCTGTCCTCTCAACCCCCCAAAATTCTGGAAGGTTCCCTCACAAGCATCTCACCTGGGGGCAACCTGACCAACACCTCACACAAACTATGGTGTAAATGTGCCATAACCGCTCCCCACACTCAGCGATAAGAGAAAGGCCTTCCTTCCCTTCCCTTCCCTCCTGTGCCAGCAGGAGCTGAAGGCCATTTCTCCACAGCACACACACAAAAAACTTAAAACCAGCGCAAACTGGCATACTTGTGGGATCAGCAGCTCAGAGGGACTTTCTTCATGCCCGTGTACTGAAGAGCACCTCACGGAGAACAGCGCGTTTCCTCCGTCCTCGTCCCTTTGAGAGCTGTGCACACAGCACTGCCTCACAGCGCAGCAGGGCCAGGCCCGGCCAGCTTCCAGCACCTTCCGTGGGGCCCTGGCGGCTCCTGAGGGCTGGGGAGGCTGCAGGCCTACAGTTTGGGGCGCTCCTCATGGGCACACGGAATTTGTCTGGAAACAGTAGCAGAACCCAAACCTCAAGGACAAAGAATAATGCTCTTCTTAAGCAGATGCCCTGTTTGATTTTCTGTTTTTCCCTACACCCTAGTGCTGAATATATTCCCCCTCTACTCTGCCCTTGTGAGGCCCCGCCTGAAGTACTACAACCAGGTGTGGGGCCCCCAGCACAAGAAAGATGAAGACCTGTGAGAGCAAGTCCAGAGGAGGGCCACAAAGGTGACAAGAGGGCTGAAGCACCTCTCCTATGAAGAAAGGCTGAGAGAACTGGGGCTGTTCAGCCCGGAGAAGAGAAGGCCCCGTGAAGGCCCCGTGAAGGCCCCATTGCAGTCTTTCAATACTTAAAGGGGGTTTATCAAGAAGGTGGAGAAGGAGTATTTGCTAAGGTAGATAATGATAGAACAAGGGGGAATGGTTTTAAACTAAAAGAGAATATATTTAGTCTAGACATTTAGGCAGAAATTCTTCACTGTAAGGGTAATAAGGCGCTGGAAGAGGTTACCAAGAAAAGTTGTGGATGCCTTATCCCTGAAAACATTCAAGACCAAAATAGATGGGGCCTTGGTCAACCTGATCTAGTGTGTAGCATCCCCACCTCTGTCAGAAAAGTTAGAGCTAAATGATCTCAAAGATCCCTTCAAATCTAAGCCATTCTATAGCTTCCTTTGGGTTTTCTAACACAAATAAATTGTTCCCTGGTTACAAACCCCAATCCTAAAGACAACTTCTAGTCATTGAGAACCAGCTTTAATAACATAATGCTTCCAAAATAAATCAACCTAAAAATAAAAACAATCTAAACAGAAGCATGGGTACTACCCTTTGCTACTAAAACCTTTTCCTAGACTGCTCCAGGATAGTGGTTTAGGAACCTTCTGTCTTAAGTACCCTCATGAAAACACGTACCCTTTCACACCTGAGTGCCCTTATCCTATTATTTCAGTCATCTATTTAGGAAAGAACAGAGTTCACCTGTAAGTTAAGGGCCTAGTACAAGAATTACTGAGTGAAATCCTATGGCCATTGTTGTTGAAAGAGAATGGTATCTCTCAGTATCTATGAATACACTATAATTATTGCTTCTATTGTTAATAAGTTTGTACTTTCCTATCATCTACCGTGTCCATCTATTCCAAAGCATATTAGAAACTAATAAAAATTAAAGGAAAGATGGAGCGCACAAGCTCTAGTTACATACAGTAAGTAGGTCTCTGTAGAGCTGCCTGAAAAATGGAATTTCTGCTGTATGAAAAACTCTGAGTATTTCAACTCTTGGTTCTGTCTCAAATTAGGATAAAAAGTCTAAATATCAGTATTTTTTTCAACAATGGGATACAGACTGACATCTCTATAATAAAAAGGTTGTGAAAAAAGATGTTTATGTATTTCTAGGTATTGCAGCTGCATTTGGAGTCCTGAGTCACGATGGGGCACAGTTGATGTATATAATAAAAAATATAAAGACTAATCCAAAGAAGTAACAGCATTCTGCATAAGATAACATTAGGAGATGAATTTAAGGAACAAACAAAATGAATGAGGTAACGCTGAGGCAGTTATGATTCATATGTTAAATGGTTACATGACAACACAACAATAGTCTCTAAAATAGTCATTCTTGTACTACACTTGCTGTTGAAGGAAATCCCTTTCTGCTACTTTTTTTTTTTTTTTAAAAAAAAAAAGGGAGGGAAGGGAAGGGAAGAACGGGGGGGAAGAGAGGGAGAGGGAGGAAGAGGGGGAATGAGGGAAAGGGAGGGGGAGGAAGCATGCCTGGCCACTCACAGAGCATATTTTGAGTTGTTCCACGGCAAGCATGGAGCCTATTGATCTGCTGATGCTGTTGCCATCTAGTAATCAAATGTAAATTGAATAAACTTGGTTTCTTTCTCACAGGTTAATTATTTCCTTGTATTTTTAAGTGCTAGTACCTTCACTTTTCTGTTTTAGCTCTAGTAGAGTAATAGCTTGGGTAGTCTTAGGGCTTTTCATTGTAGCAGCAGAGTTATTCAGTATCAGCTCTTGTTATTTCTGTAGTTATTTTCTATCAATTTGTGTCATCTGTTGTAACTCAATAGTATCACTGAGCAGTTTTGCAAGTATTACTTTGAATTGTTTATGCAGTAGTGCTGAGTTGGGTTTTTATAAGAGGAAGAGGAGTGGAAGAGCAAGGAGGCACTTACAAAAGTAAGCAGTGTAAGACAGGATGTGCAGTGTAAGGCAAAGAGATGATGTTAGTAAAGTTATTGTGACTTTGGTCACAATAACCCTATGCAACGCTACAGGCTTGGGGTAGAGTGGCTCAAAAGCTGTGCAGAGGAAAAAGATCTTGGGGTGCTGGTCAATGCTTGCCTGAACATGAGCTGACAGCGTGCTCACGTGGTTAAGAAGGCCAATGGCATCCTGGCTTTTGTCAGGAATAGTGTAGCCAACAGGACCAGAGAGATGATTGCCCCCCTGTACTCTGCTCTGGTGTGGCTGCACCTCGAGTACTGTGTTCAGTTTTGGACTCCTCAGTACAAGAAGGACATGGAGGCCCTGGAGTGTGCCCAGAGAAGGGCAGCAAAGCTGGTGAAGGGCCTGGAGCACAAGTCCTGTGAGGAATGGCTGAGGGAACTGGCGTTGTTTAGTCTGGGGAAGAGGAGGCTCAGGGGAGACCTTCTTGCCCTCTACAACTACCTGAAAGGAAGTTGTGGGGAGCTGGGGTTCGGCCTCTTCTCACAGATAACTGACCCTGGCAATTACAGGCCTGTCAGTCTCATGTCAGTGACTGGTAAAATTATGGAGAAAATTATCCTTGAAGTTATTGAAGCACACCTGGGGGACAATGCAGTCATTGGTCCCAGCCAACATGGGTTCACGAGGGGTAGGTCCTGTTTGACTAACTTGATTTTTTTTTTTTTTTTTCCGATAAGATCACCCATCTAGTCGATCAAGGGAAACCAGCTGATGTGATCTTTTTGGACTTCAGCAAAGCTTTTGACACAGTTTGCCATAGGATCCTACTGGACAAAATGTCCAGCATACAGCTAAACAAAAACATCATGCGATGGGTGAGCAATTGGCTGACGGGCAGGGCTCAAAGGGTTGTGGTAAATGGGGCTGCATCAGGAAGGTAGATGGTCACCAGTGGGGTCCCTCAAGGCTCCATTTTAGGGCCAGTCCACTTCAATGTTTTTATAAACGATTTGGATGTAGGACTAGAAGGTGTTTTGAGCAACTTTGCCGACGACACCAAACTTGGAGGAGTTGTGGACTCGGATGAGGGTGGAAAGGCCTTGCAGAGAGATCTGGACAGATTGGAGAGCTGAGCAATCACCAACCGCATGAAGTTTAATAAGAGCAAGTGCTGGGTCCTGCACCTGGGATGGGGCAACCCTGGCTATACGTACAGACTGGGCGACGAGACGCTGGAGAGCAGCCCCGCAGGGAGGGATCTGGGGGTTGTGGTTGACGACAAGCTGAATATGAGCCAGCAGTGTGCCCTGGCAGCCAGGAGGGCCAGCCGTATCCTGGGGTGCATCAAGCATGGCATTGCTAGTCGGTCGAGGGAAGTGATTGTCCCGCTCTACTCTGCTGGTGCGGCCTCACCTCGAGTACTGTGTGCAGTTCTGAGCACCACAGTACAAAAAGGACATTAAACTGTTGGAGAGTGTCCAGTGGAGGGCGACGAAGATGGTGAAGGGCCTAGAGGGGAAGACATATGAGGAGCGGCTGAGGTCACTGGGCCTGTTCAGCCTGGAGAAGAGGAGGCTGAGGGGGGACCGGGGACCTCATCGCAGTCTACAGCTTCCTCGTGAGGGGGAGTGGAGAGGCAAGGGACCTATTCTCTGTTATCACCAGTGACAGGACCCATGGGAACGGTGTTAAGCTGAGGCAGGGGAAGTTTGGGCTAGACATCAGGAAGAGGTTCTTCACTGAGAGAGTTGTCACACACTGGAACAGGCTCCCCAGGGAAGCAGTCACTGCACCAAGCCTGTTGGAGTTTAAGAAGTGTTTGGACTGTGCACTTCGTCACATGTTCTGAATTTTTGGACAGACCTATGTGGAGCCAAGAGTTGGACTCGATGATCCTTTTGGGTCCCTTCCAACTCGGGATATTCTGTGATTCTAACTAGTGATAGGACTAGAGGGAACAGCCTCAAGTTGCGCCAGGGGAGGTTCTGGTTGGAAATTAGGAGACATTTCTTCTCAAAAAGAGCAGTCAGGCATTGGGATGGGTTGCCCAGGAAGGTGGTGGAGTCACCATCCCTGGGGGTGTTTAAGGAAAGGTTGGATGTGGTGCTTAGGGACAGGGTTTAGTGGGTGACATTGGTGGTAGGGTGATGGTTGGACCAGATGAGCTTGGAGGTCTTTTCCAACCATAATGATTCTATGAAAGGAATGAGAAATACTGGATTAGGATGTCAGGGGATGTAGTAGGAGCACATAAATGTGGGGATAGAGTCTTGAGTGGATTTTCAGAGAGCTTTGTGGGGTGTATTCCTGCTTAGCTTGATTACTTTTTGAAGAAAAATTGAAGGTCTACTTCTGGGCTTCACGTAAGTGTTTGTGATCACGTAAGATCAGTTTCCTTCGGCCACTGATGATTGTAGAAATCTCTTACATTGTTTTAGGATGTGTTTAGCTGTGTGTTTCATGCAGGATATACTATACAGTCTCCTTATTTTGTCTGACAAGTGAAAGCCATGTGGATATTTTAAGGGAGACTGTGCAGACTACGCATGTGAGTACATGAGGCTTTCTTTTAAGGAGACTGGGGAAGCATGTAACCGGCATTTGTCACCTCATCTGAAAAATTACCACTTCATTTCTCAGGCTGAAAAGTCATGTGGCTGTTTTTTTCTGATTTAGAAAAAAAAAAAAGAGAGAGAAATTGGAGGAAAAAAAGCATATTTTGTATGATAGGCCAGAGGACAGACTTAAAATTGCAGCACATCAGACTGTTTAACTCTTCTGGTAGATGCTTCTTACAGGTAGCTATGATAGTGTGAACAGGGGATAGGTTGGGCGCTTTTTTTTTTTGCCTTTTTTTTTTTTTATATATAATGTCTATTTTTCACTTTAATGTGTAAAATTAGTGTTAAAGTAAGAATAGCATCTTTGAGAATTTTTATCTACTGTTGTGTTAGGCTGTGGTAAATGTATCTGTGTTACAGCTTTTGATTGATAATATGCACAGCCAAAACGGCTGTTGAGCAAGTATGAAAAATGTCTGATGCAGAATCAGGGTAGTCATTTCCACAGCTCCTTGAACACAAACCCACTTTTCCATGAAACACTGCAAAACAGTTTCACAAGCCCTGTATTTTGTATGAATTACTGTACTGTTTTGTTGAAGCTGAGAAGTCAAGTAGAAGATTTGTATGAAATTTTTGTGAAACTAGTGAGTTTATTTATTCTGATTAAGAAGCCAGCAAAATGCATTCTGGCAGGAAATACCAGTTTTGAAGCAAAATTGGTATTCTGCAGCCAGAGGTCTGCAGTCCATTGTTGTATTTACCTTCCTCTCAGAAGTCATATTGGCTATAACAAGATTATACTGTCCCTCCTAAAAATAAAAGGGAAAGGCATTCTGTTTACTCAGTATGCTTAGCAATAGAAAACTCCAAAATGGTTTTTCCTTACATATATTATTTCATAATACAAAAGCCATTGAGTAAATTGAGCAAGATGTATGATCATGTAGTATGTTTCTTGTATTAACATTTTTTCTTAAAAAAAAAAAAAGAAAAAAAAAACAAGAACAAAAAAAAAAACTGTTGGGAGGGCAATTTATCTGCATCAAATTGCATAGTAGCCACCAGTCATTACATAGTGACTTGTGTATGCTGATGATTGTGAACTCACAGACCATTCTTGTAGAATATCTTACTATTTGTACCACACATTTTATGTAAAATTGAGGTTTTAGTTAAGCCTGTACCTGGCAGAACATGTCACCCCTTTCCCAACTTCTGGTGAAATCCTTTGAAATGTTACGTCAAAATGTCATCTCTCCAATCCCGAAAAGTAGCAAAGCCGTGATGCACTTTTGAAATGAGAACAGAATGAGTGTGTGATTAAATCACATTGGAAAAGTATTGAACCTACGAATTTACAGATCAGTGTGAGCCTCAGAAGGTTTAGAAGGACTGTGTTAAGACATGCACAAGATAGAGAGGTGATTTGAGACAGCCAGCACGGCTTCACGAAAGGCAGATCTTGCCTAACCAATCCAGTGGCCTTCTGTGATGGAGTGACGGCATCGGTGGACAAAGGAAGGGCAATGGATATCATCTACCTGGATTTGAGCAAAGCCTTTGATATGGTCCCTCACCACATTCTTCTCTCTAAATTGGAGAGGTATGGATTTGAAGGATGGACTGTTAGGTGGATAAAGAACTGGTTGGCTGGTGGCAGCCAGAGGGTTGTGGTCAACGGTTCTATGTCTGGGTGGAGGCTGGTCACAAGTGGCGT
This sequence comes from Anser cygnoides, assembly GCF_040182565.1. Classification (NCBI taxonomy): domain Eukaryota; kingdom Metazoa; phylum Chordata; class Aves; order Anseriformes; family Anatidae; genus Anser; species Anser cygnoides. Next base: position 10,876,168 of record NC_089877.1, on the reverse strand, counting down.
CCCTCAGGGGTCTGTCTTGGGTCCGGTGCTCTTTAACATCTTTATCAACGACATAGACGACGGAATTGAGTGCACCCTCAGCAAGTTTGCAGATGACACCAAGCTGAGCAGTGTAGTTGATACAATAGAGGGAAGGGATGCCATCCAGAGGGACCTGGACAGGCTAATAAGCTTGTGTATAGCTCTTCAGTATTCTGGAGGAAAAAAAAAAAAAAAAGTAGAATTACATGGCAAGCTGTGCCACGGTTTTCTAATTGTGAATAATCAGAAGTGGTGAAGCAATTGCAGACTTAAGAAGCTCCCTCTCACCAGAGGAGCCACATTAAGTAACCACTTGTGTAATCCTAAGCCAAATGCCGGAAGTGTGTATTAGTTATGACTGGTTTTGCCTAAGGTTGTTTGAGCTAAAGCATTTTAACTTGCATTTGCAGTGGGATGAGAGCATGCATGCAGTCATTTAATGTTGATTAGCTAATGAATGTTAAGGTGTTAAGCCGTGTGCTTTGATCATTTGCCATTGTTTGTGAAAACTTAAAGAGAACTTTCATTTGCTGTGTGTTGTGGTTGGGGATTTGATGTGTATTGATTAGAATGTTTTTCTACTTGCCTTTTTCCAGGCTTCTTTTCCTTGAAGCTATGAAAGATCTTAATTACTTACGTTAACTACTTTTCTTATAGGATCAGTTGTACATACTCAGCCTTTGAGGCAGTCTGAGCCCCTTCCTTCATGGTACCCCCCACTTCCCCCCAGCATCTTTTAGGGTACATTCTAAGAAGTATCTTAAGGAGGTATCTGTTTCAGAGGGCATCTTATTGGAATCCCTTGAAAATAATAGCTCTATAAAGCTTGTGGCAAACGTCACTGTCTATAGCTAAGGGTTTGTAACTTGGATATAAAATACTGTGGTGCTTGTATGAAGTCAAGCATATGAGGGCTAAGCTAAGTCGAATGTATTACTAGGCTTCACATTTAACAATGTAATGTCTTTAATAGTGTTGGAACAGAAGTCCATGCACTTAAGAATAGGATGTAAAAGAAATTCTTTCCTACCCATATATTGTGTGTTTCCACGACAGTTAAATTGCTGTCATTCACAAGAGTACGGGGAGATCTTATAAACACACTTTCACGTTGGAATTGGTTATATTTTTCACTTATATATATATATAATTCAGTGCAAGACAACTATGTGTAGAGCTATTTTTTTTATGTATACCTAGGTTCTAATAACATAAGTCACTTTGATTTTTTTCACTTGCATTGCCTAATATCCTGAGAACATTGTAAATAACCAGATGCACTAATATTGCTCCTTCATAGCTCTGTACAGTATCTTTAAGAATAGTACCTGCCTCTGTGTACACGGAGGTGGATACATTAACACACACACATGCACGTGCTGGATAGACATTTCTTTTTTTGAGCAGTATGGCTTTTAAGTATCTGTTGTTTCCATTTTCATGTCTCCAAAGCTTTTATGTGAATTCTTCCAGCACATTTCTCATTATTCTCTCAACCTTTCCTCTGCTGGATGGCTGGGGTTTCCAGACATATAACCTGAAGTGTCCTGGGAGAATTTACATAAAAACAATAAAGCCAAGGAAATGGAAACCACAGAACATATACATTTTTTTCAGTCTTTGCTAAGTTCGTTGGTTAATATTTACAGAGGAATTCAATTTTCCATATTAACATCCTTTTCACTGTTAAGCAAATGTGGGAGAGTGGGATAGTAAGAATCATTACTTAAGTGAATGTTCTGGGTTGGGGGGCTATATGTTAATCTCATTAATGATTCAAAGATTTTACTTTTCTCCATTTCAGTATGTCAAGAAGAACATACCATGACCAAAGGGTAAAAAAAAAAAAAAGTAGGTGTTAATGCAAAACTTTGAAAGGCCTTTTCTTTCTATTTAAGAAAAGTATAAAGGTTGGTTGTTTATTTGAAGAAATAGAATGGAATACTGGTTTCTGTTATCTTTATATCTAGCATACTCCGAATGCAAATCATTAAAACCAATACAGCTTCTTATAGGTTCAGTTATACAGTAAAACAATTCCAGTTTCTCTTGAGGGCCACTTCTTAATAATGAGTTATGTACCTCTCTGTGAAATGCTTCTGGATGGTTTAGTCCAGACCTTCCTGATGGTAAGCCTGTAGGATCACAGAAACCACTACCATAAATGCCCTATTGTCCTGATGTCAATATCTTCTGCGGAAAAGGCAGACTTTGTTCCTGTCTCCAGAGTTTTTAACCTAAAGGTCTTCTTGTAAGACCAAGTTTTTCCCACACGTTGCAGAAAATGGATGTGCAGAAACGGGATCAGGAAAGCCAAGGCACAGATGGAGCTGAACTTGGCCAAGGATGTGAAGAATAACAAGAAGGGGTTCTACAGATACATACGCAGGAGAAGACAGGCCAAGGAGAGTGTTCTCCATCTCATAAACAAGACGGGAGAACTGGCTTCCTCAGACATGGAAAAAGCTGAGGTACTCAATAAGTGCTTGCCTCAGTCTACACTGTTGGTCAAGTTTTCTATGTCTGTCAGGACCCTGAACCTCAAGGAGAGGGTGAGAGGAGTGGATTCCATCCCACTGTGACAGTGGAACAAGTCTGGGACAGCCTGATGAAATGGGATGTCTAGAAGTCCATGGGGCCAGGTGGTATACATACCAGGGTGCTGAGAGAGATGGCTGATGTGGTTGCCGACATACTCTCCATCATATTTGAAAAATCATGGCTGTCGGGTGAAGTCCCCGGTGACTGGAAGAAGGGAAACATTACTCCAATTTTTAAGAAAGGGAGAAAGGAAGACCCGGGGAAGTACAGGCCGGTGAGCCTCATGTTTGTGCCTGGGAAGATCATGGAGCAGATCCACCTGGAAGACATGTTAAGGCTTGCATGAGATAGAGAGGTGATTTGAGACAGCCAGCACGGCTTCACGAAAGGCAGATCTTGCCTAACCAATCCAGTGGCCTTCTGTGATGGAGTGACGGCATCGGTGGACAAAGGAAGGGCAATGGATATCATCTACCTGGATTTGAGCAAAGCCTTTGATATGGTCCCTCACCACATTCTTCTCTCTAAATTGGAGAGGTATGGATTTGAAGGATGGACTGTTAGGTGGATAAAGAACTGGTTGGCTGGTGGCAGCCAAAGGGTTGTGGTCAACGGTTCTATGTCTGGGTGGAGGCCGGTCACAAGTGGCGTCCCTCAGGGGTCTGTCTTGGGTCCAGTGCTCTTTAACATCTGTATCAACGACATAGACGACGGAATTGAGTGCACCCTCAGCAAGTTTGCAGATGACACCAAGCTGAGCAGTGTAGTTGATACAATAGAGGGAAGGGACGCCATCCAGAGGGACCTGGACAGGCTGGAGAAGTGGGCCCATGAGAACCTAATGAGGTTCAACAAGGCCAAGTGCAAGGTGTTGCACTTGGGCTGGAGCAATCCCAGGTATTTATATAGACTGGGAGAAGAAGTTTAGAGCAGCCATGCAGAGAAGAACTTGGGGAGTCCTGATGGACAAGAGCCAACAGTCCTGATGGACAATGAGCCGACAGTGAGCGCTTGCAGCTCGGAAGGCCAACTATGTCCTGGGCTGCATTAAAAAAGGGGTGGCCAGCAGGGAGAGGGAGGTGATTGTACCCCTCTGCTCTGCCCTTGTGAGACCCCACTTGGAGTACTGCGTGCAGGCCTGGGGCCCCCAGCACAAGAAGGATGTGGAGCTCCTGGAACGGGTCCAGAGGAGGGCCACTAAGATGATCAGAGGGCTGGAGCACCTCTCATATGCAGAAAGGTGGAGGGAACTGGGCTTGTTTAGCTTGGAGAAGAGAAGGCTCTGGGGAGACCTCATTGCGGCCTTCCAGTACTTGAAGGGAGCTTATAAACAGGAGGGGGAATGCCCGTTTACTTGTGTTGGTAGTGATAGGACAAGGGGGAATGACTTTAAACTAAGACGGAAGATTTAGGTTGGAAATGAGGAGAAAGTTTTTCACTGTGAGGGTGGTGAGGCACCACTGGCGGAGGTTGTCCAGAGATGTTGTGGATGCCCCATCCCTGGAGGCATTCAAGGCCAGGCTGGATGCGGCTCTGGACAGCCTGCTCTAGTGGTTGGCAACCTTACCCAGAGCGGGCGGGTTGGAACTAGATGGTCTTTAAGGTCCCTTTCAACCCAGTCCATTCTATGATTCTGTGAAAATACTGGTACTTAATTAGTAGAAATGCCAGGAAACCCAAATATTTTCATCTGGTGTTACAGTACTCCACAACAGTGATGACTTGTATTTTTTATATTAATTTCATATTCTTTTGGTTATGAGTTTGTTCCTAGTCCGATGCTAAACCAAAGTTAAGGGCTAGATAACCAAAAAGCATCACAATACACATAATATATTTATTAGAATATGCTAGTTCATAGCTAAACTTGAAATATTGCTGCTGGCTACCTGAATAAGACAGGAAATTATCAGTGTTAAAACAATGAATTATACTTAGAGAAAATAAGAGCAATGGGAAAAATAAACAAAAAAAAACACAGAGTTGAGATGGTAGCACATAGGATATTTGCATAAACCTAAAAGCCATCAGAAAAAAAAATCATTGTGATTCACAGCTGTGGATGGCGTGAAGGTGATGGGTGAAGTTGAATTCATGGAATTAAGATAAAGGTCTAAATGAAAGGTCTGCTTCATTAAAGATCCCCCCCCGCCCTTTTAAATAAATGTAACAGTATTAAACCTGGAAATAATCAAATTCATATTAGTTCAATTACTTCTAATGAAAACACTATTTTCAGTTGAAACCACTGCTGCAAGCGTCTTCATATTTCTTAATGTTACAATAGCTTCCTTTGTTTTAGAGAAATACATTTGAAACTCCTCCAATAATTACTCTCTAATAAATCTATTGGAGTTGTGCACCCTGCACAGAGAAAATAACACAATGGAGTATTATTATTTGTGTCTCTATTTCTGTGAAATGATGCTCATCAATTGTTCGGAAAAGAAGTTCTGTTAACTAACAACTTATGACCCTTAAGGGCTGGAATCAGTTCCTTTTTATTTTTAGGAAAAGTTGGATCTATGGATTTAGTAGTATTTAGAAAAGGGACAGTTCAGAGCTAGTCTTCTAGACCTAACTTGCCTACAATTCAAATTGTTCAAAAACACCTAAGGGAGTCATGTGCCTGGATGCAATAGCAAGTCAATGGGAACCAGATGCCTAGGGGTCTTTAAATCTCTCAAAAATTTGTGTGTAAATAGAAATTCTTGCATCTAGCCTAGGGATCCTCATTCGTCTAACAAAAGCATCCCGTGCACCCAGAAGATATTCAGGATTGAAACTTTAGACAGGAATTATATTTATGGTTTATCCTCTGTGTGTAACTCACTTAAATACTTCATTCCTAATGGATAGATGCTACAAGCTGTAGTATAGAAATGATTCATCTGAAAGAATAGTCCAGAACATTTCCGTGGGAGAAATCTAAGTAGATTTTTAATCTCTAAATTTGCTTCTGTTTACTTGGGTAGTTAAACAGTAATTTGAGGGGTTAAATTTTTTTACTGAATTAAGTTATTAAATGAAATGACTTGGGATAAATAAAAATATTAGTTTCAAAAGGAAAACAATCTTGTTTAATTTTCTTACCTAGTTTTTAAATGACAATTTAAAATGAAATTATTTATAACATTTAAAAACTGAAATATTTTCTAAAAGCATTCTAATTGTATAGTAACATTGAGGATGTATGGTTACCTTTACCCCCCAAATTTTTGTTCTAAGCAAAGCATTTGTTTGGGAGGTTCGACTTCAAGTAAGACACTTTCCAGCCTTCTGTTGGAAAAAAATTAACCTCCCCTTACACTTTTAGTGATTGTTCACTGGTTTGAACTGCTCTTTGCTAACCTGATCAATTCAAAGGGCTCAGAAAAGAAGAAAAGGTCTTGTCTCTCTCCTGTTGAGAGGGTTGCGATAAACGGCCTGGTTGAAAATTATTTTCTCTGGCTGGTGTGGGAAGAACTACAAAAGAGGAAGAATTGGAAATGTAGGGTCGGCCTGGTAGGATGCAATGGTTTCTCAGACAGTAGGCTTAGAACCAAAAGATGTTTTTCTCCTTTTGCTTAAGGAGACCATTGTTTATTATTTCGTTGTTTGTTCCTCTGGTGGAAGATATCATCTTTTCTAACAGTATTTTGTTCTTCCTGGTTTCCAAGTCCTTTTCTTTTACAGTCTTGACAAAATTTTCACAGGGGAATGAATTCAAGATGTGTACTTAGGCTTCATACTAAACATGTAAGGCTCAAGTTATACACGCTACATTGGTTCAAAGTAAATTGTACTACAGATATACAGTGTGCAGATAAACGTGTTTTGTCTGCCTAACCTGCTACTTTGGCTAATGCACCGCTATCTCAGATCGTTTGAATTAACTAGTCTGCTGGCAAGTACTGACAAAGGTATTGGTTTAAAAACAAAACAAAACAAAAAACCCACAACTACACAGATGTGATTTCAGTTTTGTTAGTTTTATTACGTGTTGGTTTAATTAGCAAATTGCAAACAGTGACTTCAGTCGTGTTCTGAATATTTCTCCAGTTGTAATACTAACAGAAGTTTATTTGGTCAGATTTGGTCATGGATTTCTTCTTAAATTTGTCTCAAAACAGATTCAGTGCTTCAGTTCTTAACAGCTCACAGAACACCTCAGTTGTAACTGGTCTTCATGCAAATGGCTGCCATCTTCAACAAAGCCCAGTTCATTGTTCCAAGCCCCATGGGAGAGTTGTTGAACTTTGTAAAACTGGGAGTCTTTGTGAGATTTGAGAATTTTTCACTATCTTTTCAAGGAGAGAGATTCTGGAATCCTTTTTCCAAAATATACACATTGTGTGTCTGGCATTCTTTGTATTTAATTTTGCTTTCAAAGTAGTGTAAATCTTTTGGCTTCTTTAACTTTTCTCTTTATTTTTGTATTTTATAGCATTTAATGAAGAAGTATCCCATGAATTCAGACTATATGTAGAATGTGAAATATGATTATCTGCTCCATGTAGACTATCACATTTATTGTGTTTGTAATCTAATTTTTATTATTAGAATAATGAAAATTAAAGCTACCCTAGGGAAGTTGTGATTTCTGTCTATGTCCAGTAAGACTTAGTGTTTGATAAAGCAGAAGATGCGGATCACTGGATATGTCTTAGTAGATAAGTCTCTCTCTCTCTCTCTCTCATATATATATATATATATATTTATATAAAATATATATATTTATTTATTTAAATTTATTTATTTGTTTATATTTATATATATATTTATGTATATATTTCCTGATCAAAAATTCACATGCTTAACTGCTGGTATGGAAATAACATAGTCCTTATGACAGATTTAGACCCTACCATTTGTGTAAACTAAGACTGAAGTACATCAAAGTACTGTCTTTACCATCTTTTTCACAGAATCACAGAAGCATCTAGGTTGGAAGAGACCTCCAAGATCAGCTAGTCCAACCTCTGACCTAACAGTAACAAGTCCTCCACTAAACCATATCGCTTAGCTGTAAATCTAAACGTCTTTTAAATACCTCCAGGGATGGTGACTCAACCACTTCCCTGGGCAGCCTATTCCAATGCCTAACAACCCTTTCAGTAAAGAAGTTCTTCCTAATATCCAACCTAAACTTCCCCTGGTGCAACTTTATCCCATTCCCCCTTGTCCTGTCACCAGGCACGTGGGAGAATAGACCAACCCCCACCTCCCTACAGCCTCATTTAAGGTACCTGTAGAGTGCGATAAGGTCGCCCCTGAGCCTTCTCTTTTCCAGGCTGAACAAGCCCAGCTCCCTCAGCTGCTCCTCGTAAGACTTGTTCTCCAGACCCCTCACCAGCCTCATTGCCCTTTGGTTGAATAAAGCCTGAGGGCCACAGATAAGTAGCGCAGCACTTGATAGTAGATTCCATACGGAGTTACCAGCATTCACATACCTCATACTATCGGATACCTGATCTGAATGTTCAGTCATAGTTGTTTGGTCTCTTTTGTTCCTAATTCTTCTCACTCACCAAGCTTGTGATATTTTGCACAAGTGTTTTTTCTCATTTGTTGAATTATTTCTTGATTTAATTATTCTGTGCGCTGTTTATTTGGACTTGAGCCAACATGCTAAATTAAAAGATGACAGAGAATGATTCTTAATATTGGAATTCTGACCCTGGTCTCATTTGCGAGCATGACTGTAGTGTTCACAAGGTAAAACACTAGCTTTCTATCTATAGCTTTCTTGCCTCATTATTGGATTTAGGCATCTGGTTTCAAGGTTGGTCTGAAATTTGATCTTTCTGAAATTCTCTCAATGTGTTTCAGCAACATATGTCATTAATGAAGGGAGTTGGGTAACCGGTCTCACCATCGTTTGTAATTCAGCCTATGACAGGCAGCAGGAAAGCAGAAAAGCTTCAGCCAGCTCCAATTAGGAAAACATGCCCAAGGCCCAGGCTATAGTATAAACAGAGGTATGTCAGGCTCCTCCCTAAAAGGAAACCAAAGAGTACACTGGGCTTTGATGCTTCGCTTTTGGGCTGAACAAGAAACCTGTTGAACAAAACAAAGTAATTTTGATATTGGTCTGGCTAACGGCAAGGATAAAAAGGCATTCCAAATGAAGAGAGAGAGAAACTTGAGGAGGATGATCTGTGGATTGCAGATGCTGAAGTAACATCTATGCAAAATAATGTCCTCCTAAATATGAAATTTCCAGAGTTGTATAAGCCTACTTTTGTCTGAAACAAACAGACTGAAAATATAAATGCTAGTCATTTGACAGCAATTAGATATTATCTTATCACATTTCAGATAGCAATGCTGGGATCTGGGAGGATTCTGCTGAAGGAAACTGTCATTCCACAACATGTCCCAACATGAAGAATAATGTCACAGGCAGGGCCAATGCTGGAATTGAGCAACTTCAACACAGCAAGAAGAATACCTGCCAAAGAGGTAATACATTTAACGAAGTAATATTCTCATTTCTGTTGAATTCTCAGTCTATGGCATCAAAATGTTTGAGTCTCTTACCTCACAACTGCCATGACATATTTATATTACATCTTATAGATCAGAAATCTGAAGTATCTGGAAGGTTAAGTAACTTTTCCAAGATCACAGATTTCTTATTTTCTTATGACAGCAAATGAGTATCAGAGCCAAGGCTATTCCCAAACCTCCTAACTTCCCTTCTCTTAATAGCATATTACCAGATACACAGTTCGCAGTGTAAAGAAGGAGGAAAGACAGGGAAAGAAAATATGTGCAGGACTCTTCAATAAATTAAATTAATATATTGGGCCCATCTTTATAGAATTCTCTCCATTTGTTAATGTTGGACTACTTTACAAGGGGAAGTTTTTATGCATATGCCTATTTTACAGATGGGAAAACTGAAATAAAAAGTAATTTGATGAAACTTGTACAGCAGATTATTTTGCAGGGCTGGCAAAAGAAACCAAGTCTCCTAACCTCCCACGAGACAGGAATAACTTATTAAATGAGCTTGCATTCATCTTGTCTCATTTTGCAATGTGACATGGGGAATAATGTTCTTTCCATTAGGAATGCTTCCATGATGCTTCTTCCATAGAAGAATGAAAAGGAGTGCTGGAATCAAAGCATTCCCTAAGGTATAAGATCGAGTGAACTGAGCAGTTAAAGGAAAAGGGAACTGGAAAAGAATAGCAATAGTATCTCAAAGAGGGGAAGAAAAACAATAGCTTCTGAGGAGAATGAATTTGAAATGTTGGTGGAGAAAGTATAAGGTTGAGGAAGAATTGCTGAAAAGTAGTGTCAGAAACACCAGGAGAAGGGCTGGAAGAGCTTTGAAGGTAGTATGGAAAGAAAATCAGGCTTGAAGAGTGCCAAATTTTCTCCTGTAAGGACCGCTCTGTCTCTCTTTCCTCCAGATTGTTGGACAGGCAATAAAGCTTTTGAATTCTATCGTTACAAAGGCGGGTTTACTAGAGTTACGCATGTTGTGAGCATGCATCACTTCAAATGGGGTAGAATTGTCTGTTACTTTTTACTTCATGAACAGAGCAATCTGCAAAAAGTTGATTTGAACTTGGAAGATAGCCAAAAAATCTCTGCTTTATGGGGGTTTTCATATGGAAATAAGATCCTGAATTGGACTCTTAAAGTTGCTCCAGTGACCAAAATAATTTCATACACAGTCCAATAAACATAGGGAATAAGTTACTGGGAGGGGAAATTGAGGCAAGAAATACTAATGATTATAAGAGGAAACCTAGGTATGTGTTATGAGAAGCAAGACATTGAAAGGTGAAGAGAAAATGAGGGAAGGCAGGGTTTTGACCAGCCAGGAGGGAGCAGGTGTTATTAGTCTTTTAGAACATTTTCTGTTTTAAAAATATTTTGAATTCTTAAGCAATGAATTGGTCTTCTGATATTCTTGGTCTGGAAAATGTGTTACTTTGAAAAAACTGTTGTGTGCATCTGGAATGTTTGCTTTTTGTTTGTAAATTGCTTTCCAAAGCACAGCATCTATCAGTTAAATCCTATAAAGATTATTTTGTGTTTTTTGAGTCACTATACAAGAATCTGTTTTAAAATATATATATATAAAACCCAGAACATTTCTGATACAACAAAGCAATGTTGTTTTGGTAGTTGTTGGCATTCTTGAATCCTCTTTTTCTCACTGGTGCTCTTTTGCTCTTAGTAGCTAAATTCTGATGCTTTAATTTGTCTTGAAACAGCATCTTATTTTAATGATTTGTCCATCACAGGAAGAAACCAGCTACAAAGTCCTGTTCCATAATATGTATGGAAAGTAGAAGAGATTATTTATGTTTATTTGTGCTCAGTAGCATTGTATATACTAAGCAACGTGGATATAATTGTTATTTCTTTAAATTATTCTGTTAGTGAATATGCAAACAGAAAATGTTGATAAAACTGGTTTCAAATTCAAGCTGTTTTAGTCCATAAAGACACTGACAGAATATAGAGAACAGAATGAAATTGATAATATCAATAAGTTCATCTCACCCTGTGGCAGAACTCTCCTTACAAATAAATTTACTTTCTGAGAGGTGTGTGAGAAAAGAAAAGATGATGCACTGAATTAAGTATGATTAATTTGTCTGACCAAGCAGTAGGCAAAATCTGAGAATCAAATATGCATTTTCCCATCACTGTTTACATTTGGGCTGAGAGGTATTTGAGTTGGTTTCAGTTGTATAGTCTTCTGAGTCACTTGCAATTGCTATACTGTCTCATGGAGACAGGAGTGCAGTTACATACATGGCTTGGAGTTTTCTTCTTCAGTTTCAGTTACTTCAGGAAGGAATAAAAGTGCCATGAGGCCTATGTAATCTCTGTTGTCATTTAAATAATCCTTATCGATGTGATATCTGAGATCCTCCTATTTAAGAAAATAAAATAACAATCTGTCATTCTTGTTAATATTTAAGGTACTGGTTTGTTTGGAGACAGATTATACTGTTATAATCTAATTGTCAAACAGAACATATAATTTCTCCTTCTAATCATTGTGTCAACTCCAGTAGTTTTCTTGGAATGACAGCTGTAAGCTCTGTATCCATGAGTAAACTATTATGACCTTCTCAGTCAAAAAATACTTCTCTGTAAAAATCAGAATTGTGACAGCTTCTTGCCAGTGGTGCATATCCGTAAGATGGGTCCCCGAGAGGCTTATACTATGCACCTTGAGCTTCTAAGCAGTTTATATATGCTGGTGCATGGTACATCAATTCAGGTATGTGTATTCCATAATGATGGAAAACTGTTCCTGGGTCTAATTTAATCTAGATGCTTACCCTGACACTGACTGAAAGATTAACAATAGGTATGTTTTAATAAACATGATGCAGAGTAAGCAGTTAACTTTTATTTAGGCTTACCATGACAAAAACTTGCTTTTCTCAGATTATAGCTGTTGGTTTCACATATAAGATAGAAAGCAAAGAATTTCAGGACAGTTGTAATTGTCGAAAGTAACATAACTGTACGTTGATTAAATTACATTTCTAGTAAGTTTGCAAGATGGAAGAACAAAGCATTTTACTCTTGTACTGAAGGAATTGTTTGCAGAGTTTTAACAGAGCTTTAAAATGGGTATTCCACTGCAGATTTGATCAAAGTACAATTGATTATAAAATCACTGTGTGCATTGAACTGAATTATTGGAGGATGGAATCAACTTAGAGCAGGCCTTATTTCCATGATAATTAAAATGGAAAATCACTCATGGCTGAATTCATTTCAGCTTTACCCATGGTCCCTTAAGTGGTAAAAAGCATGGAAGTCAACAGGTACAACATTCTGTACTAAATATACACTTTATTCATCATTTTTGCCACTGTGCGTCGGTTGCTCTCTGCTCTCTCTATTGTCTTAGCTAACCAAAATGTCCCATTTAATGGCTGTATAGCTACGTGCTTTAAGAGTCTATATAGAATTGGGATGTCTGTCATAAATTACGTTATATCCATTATATATAATTGATATTAGACTAGTCAATTGTGACCCCGGTTACAGAGTGAAGGAGGAGTACTTGGGGGTTAGAATCCTCTTGAAATATTAATAGATAAGTGTGAGCCTGCTCCAATGCCAAGCTGCAGGACTCTGACTTATTGTTGAACCGGGAAGGTTCAAAGTCTAGGGATATGGCAAACATGATGCCTGTGACTCTTCTCTGCCCACTGAGAACTCCAAATGCCTTTCCACGTTCTCCCTCTTCCTGCTCCCTTCTCTTCCTCCTATTTAGTGACTACTACTTGAGCTGGCTGTGTACTGATAACCCCTTGCTCCAGTTAATTTTCTCTTCCCACTGGTAGCTGACCTGCAAGAATGATATAGCATCTGCTGGCCACCAGGTGTGTTGATTTTAAGACATTTCTAGACCAGGGCTGATGAATTTCATGGAGGAAAATAGGCCATTGTAATCATCCTTGTTGACCTCGTGCTCCAGAATTTCATGTCTAGTTATCCGCATGTCTAGGTTTATAGTGTGCAACCAAGGTGGAGTAAAACTTCTGGAATTTTTGAATCCTGACTTGTGGTCCCAAAACATACAAAGTTTTTCACATCTTTGGATTGAATTCGCTGCATGTAAGCAGATTAGACACCTCTATGTCTATCTCTACAGTCAAAATTATATGTGTGGAACCATTTTGTCCTAGTCATGGTAATGATTTTGCTCAGGTTTTCTGTGTGACCATATGATTTCCAAACAAGCTCTACCTTTCTCAGTCTCTGTAAGTCGTCCTTCTCTTTCTTCTTTCCAAGTCTGTCTTCAAGTCATCGTCTTCATGTGCCCACTCATATCAAACATATGGAGTGTCAGAAATATGCTCAGAATGTATGGACATTGGAAGTTGAAGGGGTGGAGAGAGAAGTTAGTATATGTGGAAAAAAGTGAACAAAGCGCTAACATTTCACAAGGAAATGTTTGTGTATTTCCTCTACAAAGGTTAGCAAGAATGTTATTGAAATAACTTTATGTAAAAAAATGTATTTGTGCTGTGGGGAGTTGTATCAAATTTGAAAGCCAAATTCAAATCGTAAAGCATGAAACAGAAAAGTTGTATTCCTGCTTCAAGTGTGAAGCTCAGTGCACTCGTAACTGTGGTGTCACTGGTGAAACATCCGTAGCATTCATTTAATGTACATTTCAGATGTATACTTGGCACTGTGTTCCACTCAGTCTTGCGTGCATAAGATTTGATCTAAGTCACTGGTTTTTGTTCTTCTTAACAGTGGTAATGGTGTTGCATTGGCTAGTCTGCTATTGATTCTTTATGGAATGATAGTAAGAGAGAAATATGAGCAAAATGATAATAAGGAGAAAACGATTCACATAGATAATTCGTCTGGGAATGTATGCTCTTCTACTATCAGCATCTGTTAGGTTATTCTTTGGGACAAGCTAACACATCAAGGAGTGCACAACCAACCTGGGCTTTGAGATCTCACAACTGCCCTTTCAGTCCTTTTCATTGCTTCACATGCAAATGTGTGTACAAGATTTATTTCATGAGGTCTGGAAAAGCCACACCTTAACTCCCTACGTGTAATTAACTTAACTCACCTAAACTCCTTATGTGAAACTCCTAAACTTGTTTGGAGTCCTGTAATTCCAGAGAACACGTGAATCTTAAAGCTTTTACTGGAGACATAACTGCTTCTTTGTGAAATGCTTTCCAAGTTTGCTGTGAAGTTGCAGGACTTTTAACTATGCAGAATGGTGTAACAAAGTTGGTTTTATCTCAAGCTGCTCTTCCTATTAGGGTGACATATAAATTGTATTTAAACTGTTGCTCATTACTATTAAAAAAAAAAAAAAAGTTTCTCAAGGTCAGATAAAACTTCTGCAAGATAATAAAGTGTGTACAGAAGTTTGCTCATCAGTTCAATTCTCACTCTATCCTGTCTTTATTTTTGGGAAATCTGAGGGCTTTCTTCTCTCTCTCTCTCTCTCTCTCTCTTTTTTTTTTTTTTTTTTTTTTTTCCTGACTGAGAAATTGGACCAACCAAAGGAATCTGTCATGCTCAGGGCCATCCACATTTTACTACCCAGAACAAAACTAGGATTCTGTGCAATTCTGTTACCCATCTAGTACATGGCTAGAGCTCTTCATACTTAAATACATCAGCATGCTGATGAAATGCTCTCATTTAAGTAGCACTCATCGCAGCAGTTAATAGTCCATCAGACCAGCATAATACGAGCATAGGAATACAACAAATAACGAAAGATGTGGCCATTCTGATTGGCCAGAAATGAACATCTGCTGCTCAGAGAAGAGGAATTTGCTTGCAGTGCAATTATTGAGGAATTGCCCGGCATTAATTGTGCAAATCAAATTTTCCCAGCAGATCAGAGTACAAAGAAATGAATGCAAATGAAAAATAAGGGTCAGCTTGATGTGCTTTTCAGCAATCGGGTTAAGACAATTCTTTCAGTATAATTATACGTAATGTGCTCTGGCTAGAACAATTTAATTAAGTGGATCTACGCTGTGAAAGAAAAAAATAAGTGTGCTGGTTGACTGGAGCACTCTTACGGAAAGTGATAACATGATACCATTAGGAAACTCAACAAGACAATCTACATCCATGCATTAAGAGAAGCAGAAGTCTGAACATCTGTTTCCCGCTATTGAATTCACAAAAGGGGCTTCTCTGTGCAGGGAATAAGTGAATAAACAACAGTTGGAGAAGGTTATCTCTGACGTTTAACAAAATGTTGAAATGTCACGAAAATGAAATAAGGTGAGAAGGAAATAATGACTGCACTGAAGGTGTGCTAAGAGTTAGCTGGGATTCAGCTGGGCAGACGAAGCCCAGACATACATGAACAAGCAAAACCTCTATCCATCACTCTTCTAAAGGTGTAATATAAGAATGATTAATTGAGGAACAGCATACAGTATTTGTTCAAAATGGACTGCAAGGTGGCACGAAATCGTTTTGGAGACATATGGAACAAAGCAGAGTTCCCAAGACACAAAGCTGAAATCCTGCTCCTTTAGCCAGAGGGCAAGAAGAAGAAAAAAAAAACCGAAACGTGACAATCAAAAGAGGTGCTCTTAAGTGCTTAAAAGTTCCAGCAACAACTATCTGAATTAATGAAAAAGAGAGTTTTTACTTAGGTAGGAAGACTTCCTTTCTCTCTCTCTCTCTCTCTCTCTCTCGTTTTCTTTTCCACAATCAAGAGTCTTGGAAAGGGAGTAATAATAATAAAAGAGAAATGGACCCCGGCAGTGACTCGCTGCCAAGGGCTGTAATACAATATCTCAGCATTTCAAGGGTAAATCAGTGTCAACTGCCTTTGCCGTCCCTCTGAAAAAAAGTAAGTATTTAACTTCCGTTCAGGCTGCGCGGACTGCTGAAATATAGGAAATCGGGTTCTGAGGAGGGAAGGAAAAAAAAAAAGAAAAGAAAAAAGAAACCAAAAAGGCGGCTTTCCCCGAGAGAGAAGCCCGGGCGGAGCGGACAGGAGCATGAGGAGCGGCGGGCGGCTGCTGCCGGTCTGCGCAGGTCGGGGCACGGGGAGGGCTCCGGGGGGCTCCGGGGGCTGGGGGGAGCCGTGCCCGCCCCTTGGGGTCTCTGCCCCGGCTCCGGTAGTCCGGGGCCGCTCCGGGCGCTTGGCCCCTGCCTCCGCGGTTAGAGAAAGGGGAGCGCCGCGGGAAGGTGAGCTGCGAGAGGGAAGGAGAGCAGCGGCTGCTGCTGTTGCAGCCGCCTTCCCCGCGGCCAGCTGGGGCTTTTGGGGTCCTCCCCTCCCGCTCTCGGGGCTCCCGGGCTTGGCAAGCGGCTCGGGGGCGCGGCGGGGGCCGCCCGATGTCCCGCGGCCGGGGCTCGCTGCCGGGGCCGCCCCCGGGCACCCCGCGGCGGCCGCGCTTGGTCCTGCCCCCGAGGGGCAGAGCCGGGAGCGGCGCCGATGGCCAAGGCATTAGCTCAGCCGCGCCGCCGAGGGGCCCCGCCGAGGAACGATCGCAGCCCAGCGCCGAGCCGGGCTCCGCGGCGGGTGAGCGGGGGCGCGGGTCGGGTCCCCCCCCCGGGCTCTGGGGCCGCAGGGGAGGGGACGGGGGGACGCGTCCGGCACGGTGGCGGAGCTGGGGGGAAGCGCATGGGAAGGGCTCCGGGAGCCGGCTGCGCCTGCCGGTGCCCTCGGGCTCCGGGGTCAGCTCTCAGGGCGACCTCAGAGCCTTGCCGGGAGGATGCTGCGGCAGCGGTGCGCCCCGCTGAGCCCCGGCTCTCCGGGCTGTGCGTCGCGGGGGCACAAGGGCCGGCTCCCGGGGCACCGGGGAGGATGCGCCGCGGGCTCCCCGTGCAGCTCCTGCACGCCTCTGACGTGACTTGGAAATGAAAAACAACCAACCCACTGTCTGTCCTGCGCTGCCGTGTGTTAACTCCCGAACGGTTGCTTCCCCGCGGGGTAGGTGCCGTGCCAGGTGTCGTGGGTTGGTGACGGTTTTGTGGTGTGCATTGCGATTTAATAGGAAAGGAGCCGGCCCTCCAGAATTGATATTGTGGGGTTCGATAGGCCACCTGATTGCCACTGGAGTGCAGTACCCTGGTTGGAACCACAGCCAACCCAAACCTTGAAGGAAGTGAGGTGAGGAAGACTCAGTGCTGTCCCCAAGCTTACAGCTCTCACTGACTCACTTGGTCCCTTTATTTTTCTTTTTGCCCACGGTCTTATTTCATGTGGCACGCTTACTGCCTGAAGTACCTTTCTGGCTCCGCTGGAAACCTCTCGGTGGAAGCCTCACACTAATTTCAGGACGGAACGGGGAAATGGAACTTCATAATTAAATGCAATGCAGATGAGGGTCGGTTTGTAACACTGTCTGCAGTGTGCCTGCAGCAAGAGGTGCACTTCCACCCCTTGTGAGATGTGCTTATGCCAGGTGCATGTGTATGTGCCTGTCTGGAAATATTTCCTTTTCTAGTTGAGATCTCAGATGGAGATGGAAACTTCTTTTGTACTAATTTTTAATGGCTATTTTGCTTAGATAAGCAGAAAAACATGTGGTAAGAGCCAGGCAAAGAGAAGTCAACTTGAAAGTTTTTGGACTGTGTTAGGAACCAGCTCGGTTTCCAGAAGTTGTAATTTTATGAGCAGGGAGATATTGAACATTCCTCAGGTTTTGTTTTGGTCTATGTGAGAAGGACTCGTTGCTTTCCTTTTGGAAGAGGAGACGTTATCAAGGCAACAAAATTGTTTCTACCAGGCATAGTCCTGGAAATGTCTAGGCTTTCAATGATTAGCTCAGATTTTTGTGTGGTTAACTTCATTTTGGTCTGGACTCAGACCAAGGGCCTTACAGGTCTAAAGTATCAGCGTGCTGCTTCTGCCAGGTTCTGCATCCTCCGCTCCGAGCGCTGCGCGCATTTGTAGCGAGTATATTCATAAAGGAAAGGACAAAGGCTTCTTGTGATTAAAGTTTACTTTATCAGTGTAGATCACATTTTGATGTAAGCCCTTAAAAATTCTAATTGATTAATGAGTTTCAGATGGTGGTTCCCCTCCGGTGCCCCTCCCCCCGAATACGTACAGTATGCTCCAAGTCAATCTGGGAAAGCTCCAGAAACCTTGGGCTAAATTGGTTGTGGTATAGTTTATAAGGATAATAAAATAACTAGAAAAATTGAATTTCCTTTTAAAAATACGCTTGCTGCATCTGTGAGCCTATGTTTTATCTTCTTTTTTGTGGTACTGAGAAAACCGAGATTACATATACGCACATTTAAGATGATGCAGATAAGAACGACCTGTCGTGCCTTACGGAAGGGAAAGCTCTGTACTAGCTTTTGAAGAGGAGCTGTGAGAGGTAGAATCATAACTTTACAAGTGACTGTGTTTGTTTTTACACATGTAGAATGGCAGAAGGAAAGAGATGACTGTTCTGCGCTAAGCTGAAAACTGCAGGTGACAAAAATTGCCTGTCTCACATTGACCAGTGAGTGATGGGTCTCTGCTTGTATTCCTATGGCTTCTTTTAGTCCATTTGAAGTATTTCAAGTAGGGGAGCTTTCACAACTTGACTTCAAGTTATACCCGTCTAGCAGATCTCACCATTAAGAAGTTTCCTGACACCAAAGACATCAATTACAGAAGTTGTTAGTTACCCTGTGGCTTTCTAAGGAAGGCATTCTCATCTTCCCCCCCACACCCCCAGCTTCTGCATACATGAGTGTGTGTACAAACATATGTATATGGTTGAGGATGTGGAAAAAACAAAAAGCAGTCTTTAGTTTGTGGATTTATATTATTCTTTCCACATCTGAAAAACATGTCAACACCAAGGTAGCAAGACAAAAATCAGTGAGCGTGCTTATGCTTAGGCATGCTGTGTGTGCAAGTGGCACTTGCTGCTGTGACGGGGTGATTGCAAGTACAAATCCCGCTTTGTGGGTAGCATCACTTCTGCTCGCACAAAAGTGTGTTTTGTTACTGCAACTTTATTTATGAACATGGGATCTTTTATTTAAGCTTCTTTTTGCACCCAGCTTACAGTAAGTGAATGCTTTACACAGTCCACTTAAACTCTAGTACAGTTTCAAAAGTTCTGTTCTTTTCCATCTGCTTGAGGTGATTAGGACTAGCAGGGAGATCCAGCAGAGACCCTTGCCAGATACTCATGAGCTCTGTGCTGGCTTTTGATCCTCTGTCTCCTCTCTTTCCAGGATGGCTGCTTTCCAATAGCATTACCTTCTCTCTAAGACAGCAGGAGATTGTCTGCAGTTATAGCGATACCCCTCTGTCAAAGCCAATGCGCAGTCTAGTGTTCAAGTTCCAGTTCCTTCAGAGAAAACTATTGCTGCTCTCATCTAAGCTGCTGTCTGCTATCTCTACCGCTGACAGTGAAGCTATTGCACAGTTGTGTGTGTGCATGGTATTTTCCCTTCTACGACTAGATAGCTAACATGCTTCCTCCTACTATAGTGGGGGAAACATCATTTCACAAGCTTAAAGCCTCATTATTTACTTCTGTGAAAGGTTGAGGAAATTGCCTTGGACACTGGGTTCCAAGACTGAGTTATGCCATCTTCTGTTCCAGCTCTGTAGAGTGAGTAGGCCACTGAACTGGCATGTGCACAGATTTTCAGTCCTGGGTAACTCTGCTCTGGCTTCCAGCTGAAAGGAGCCAGTCCATTGCCCTGCCTGCTAGGCAGGAGGGCCTAAACACATCTCTGTTGTACAGTCAGGCAGTTGTACTGTGATGCAACTTAGATCAAGCTGGTGTGGTACAAAGGGGACATCATACAGGACTTTTGCATAAGAGATGATCTGATAGATCTCAACACAGTTCTATATTTGCTTTATGCTTTTTTCCTTCCTGGACAATTTTAACATCCTTTTATTCTTTTCTAACTGAATACAAAGAATAATGCTTTTTTTGCTAGATATTTCATTTCTACACTAGTTCTTAAAAAAAATTGTAGAGAGGAAGTGACTCAGAAGGACTTTATCCCTGACCCGGCAGGACTGTATCATGCAGCAAGTAAAAAGTTAAATCTTCCTTTTGTTTATTGAGACCTAAATGCATGTATCATAATTAGGAACAAGGCTGAAGCAACAATGAAACTCATCTAACAGAGAGCACTGCAGAGCCAGCAGGTTCTCTGTATAAACCATTATGTATATGTGCTAGGTGGGTAGTTGGGAGTAACAAGTTACTGATTTGCCCGATGAGTTCACAGGCTGGGGCACATGTATTTTCTTTATATGTGCATATATATGCATACACCTACACTCGTACACACTTCTTACAATATAGAGTAAACAATCTTTTCATTCTAATAATGCTCCAATTTGTTGGAAGAGTAGTGTCATGAAAACTTTCTCATAAAGGAAGGTGGTTGGAATCAGGAATGGAATTGAATCCAGGGATATGCAACTGTGGGCGCTTAATTGTTTAATCCAGAAAGTAAGACTGGCCACACAGTTTTGACTCCTGTGTGTTTTAAATACAGAGTGCATTATTCTTGAATCTTTTTGTTCTACCAGTTAACCCCAACAAAAGCCAGTGGAATTACAGAAGATTACTTGTTTGATTCTCTTTGCTTTCATCTGATGATCACTAACAACAATCAGCAGATAGTGTAAGTTACACTGCTGGCAAAACACAAGCAGACAGCTACAATACACAGAAAACTAAATGTACTACTGTAAAGCAAAATAAAAACTTCACTGTTTGGTAGAAGCAAGCAGAGAGAAATATAACCTTTTAGTGTGTTGAATCTGTTACAAGACACTGGGTGTACTGTAAACTATCCTACGTTGAATTCTTCAGCTAGACAATAGGTCTGAGAATTCAAGATGTTTTTCTCTTATTGACAGAGGTTGGAAAAAAAAAAAGGAAAAAGAAAGAAAAAGGCTGTGCTGCATAAATGTGACCTGTAACAAAACAGAATGAAAAGTAGTTTAAGACCTTTCCTACTTTGCCTTCAGAATAGGGGGGAGAAATTGCTTTTTGAGGAACAAAGCATTTAGAGGTAAGTTTTAAAAATACTTAGGCATATCTCATGTCAGCTTCAACAGTTCATAGAGAGGTGTAACATATAAAATGAGATATTTGACATGTTTGTGTTGGCTAGTTTTAAAGAGCTGTATATATGATGATTTGATGTTGCTGTTAGAAAGTAGTGAGATTAGGAAAAACAATGTTTTTTTGGCTACTTTGTTCATACCTTGTGTCTGCCAAAAGGAAAGGATGAAATAGTTGTTGGAGCCAAAGCGGATTGCCTCCTGAGGTGTAGCCTTGAATGCTACTGTTTACCTCTGTGGCAAGTTAGGTAATCTCTCTTACCGATATTGCCAATGCTATATTGTCATGACAGTTTTTGCTGCCTCACCAAAAAATAAATATCTTAATATGTCTTAAGGTGGTGAGATGATGGTATAGAATCATAGAATGCTTTGGGTTGCAAGGGACCTAAAAGACCACCTGGTTCCAACCCCCTGCCATGGGCAGGGACACTTCCCACCAGCACAGGTTGCCCAAAGCCCCATCCAGCCTGGCCTTGAACACCTCCAGGGATGGGGCAGCCACAGCTTCTCTGGGCAGCCTGTGCCAGTGCCTCACTGCCCTGAGAGTGAAGAATTTTTTTGTAACATCTAAACTAAACCTACCCTCTTTTAGTTTAAAGCCATTCTCTCTTGTCCTATTGCTAAGCTTCCTGATAAAGAGTCTCTCCCCATCTTTCTTGTAGTCCCCCTTTTAGGTACTGGAAGGTTGCTCTAAGGTCTCCCCAGAACGTTTTCTTCTCTAGGCTGGGGTGTAGGTACTTCACTGATGAAGCGTAGGTGCTTCAGTACTGAAATACTGTAGAGGCTTGAGTTAAACTTAGAGGTTCAGTAGCAGTCAGTGTTTGCATAAAGAATATTCAGGAGTTTATAGCTTCTGTCACAATTTGATAGCTGTACCACAGCTATCTCTTGTAGAATTTGTGACAGGAGCTACAGGTGCTACAGGAGTAGTTGTGCTCTGTTCCTTGAAGGCTTATTTTTAGTTTAAAAATCCAAGGTAGGACTTTCTTGCTTTGATTCTAACAAGGAAGTATTTTACTGAGGTGTAGTGCAGGCTTGCAGAGCAGTGGCAGCAGTGGGGAAGTAGTGGGGAAGAAGAAGAAAATTTCTTCCTCTCAGACACGAAATTAAACTTACAAAGAGATACAGTTGGATTCTACATGGTTCATCTGCAATTATTCAGGGTTCTTTTCAGCAGAGACTTTTCATCAGTATTGACTTTCTCCTTCTACTGTCCTAACTTTGTCAGCTCTGCAAATTAGCAGAGATGCAAATCATGGAGTTTCAGTAATTATTGTTAATTCAGGGCTCCTGTTTCAAGCAGACCTAATCCCAGTGTAAAGATGCCCGAATCATTCACAGTTTATAGCCCTTTTTGTCTTTCCTCATTTTTCCAACTTGTCCCATTCTGAGAACCTGTGTCTTGTGAAAACCACCTCAAACTCAGACCACTGTTCTTGTGCTGGATCTTAGCTCTTCTTACTAGCCAAGTTATTACCAAACTCAAACATCTATGTATCCTCCAAAGTCAGAGCTCTTTATCCTCCCATTTTCCTTCCTGCACTGAGGCCCAAGTTTCCTGAATTTCATTCAGCTTGGTTGCTGAGTTTTGTAAGACAAGAGACAGGTCAGTATGAAGCATATTTCAAGATAGCTCTGTATTTTAGACCTAAACTCAAATAACATCTCAGATCTGTCAATTCTCTGTTCTGCATTTCCACAGAGAACAATTTGAAGCATAAATAGACTGCAGCGCTTGTTTCACAGACTGACAGGGAAACCCAAATCATCTCCGCGTAGCTGGACCAGGAGACTTCGCTCCCTTTTCTCTGTTCTTTAAACAAACAAACAATAACAACAATTACAAAAAAAAAAAAAAGTAGTTTTTCCACTTTTGAGTTAGTCCCACCCCATTGGTGGAAGCCAACTGCAATGTTGAGGCTGTCCGTCAGGCATATTTTAATGGTGGTTATAAGTTAACTCCACATTTCACATATGAGGTCTTAGGAGTGAAAATGTAGGTGCAGCTTTCCTGAGGTGAAAGGACAGGATTTTGTCTCCCTGGTTTTCCTGTTAGCACAGCCCAGCTCAGGGTGTGTGCCATCCCTTAGGGTCCCATGAAATGTCTGTGGGCCTCCTTGAAACAGCATAGCGTAGGTTGGAAGGGACTTCCAAGGGTCATCGACTCCAACCTTCTCCTCAAAGCCTGTATGAATCTTTAAATTATTTCCAGTGAAGAGGTGCAACGTGTAGTTGTTTCCTTTATAACAATGGTACTTCTTATTCCTGGATATATGGTTTTCAATATATTTATCAAAAGAAACAAATTGCAGGACTTTGTTTCCTAAATATTTAGCTACATACTTGGTGTTTAACTGGGAAATTGATGAAAAAGATGCATTTTTCCTGTGCTTTATTTGTGTATTGTATATGAAAAAATTTTTTTTTTTTTTATTATTATTTTAACTGGTACAATTTCCAAGACAATTAACGAGAATAAACTAGTTTCAATTCTGCTTCTTGCCTCATCAGTGGAGTTGATAGACTCCAGAAATCACACACAAATTATTTTAAAATTACTTTTTTCTGCAGAGAAAGTAACAAGTATTTATCCCTGATTTTTCCCACGCAGTCTTTGAAGACAAAGTGGTGTTAGTTTTCTGTGTTGCTTCCGTTTCCATCTCTCCAAAGAGAAGCAGTGATTTGAAGCATCAGTTGTGTGGTTCCAAGTGACTTCAAATAGCTTTAAATACACTGTCATTATAACTCCGAAGCTGTTCGCATCATTTAGTCAGAAGGAATCCATTTTGTGAGTGACATTCCTGATAACTTTTTGCACAGCCAACAGCCTATTTTTTTTTTCTCCCCTTGAACAAAATGAACAGGTATAACTGGAATGTAATCAATCAGAAAAACATGAGTCCAAGGTGATGTTTGTAACAAGTCAGTTTACAGATCCGAGCTGTGCTTCGTTTACATATTTTAGTCTATCTTAAAATGCTTGGCTTCCAAAGGAATTTTGATACTTAAGGATTTTTCTTGTTAGAAAAATATCAAATATAATGATAATTCAGAAACATGTATTTGTATGAAGGAATTAAGCCTTTTTTGCTACCTCTTTCCCACCCCTCTCCCCACCTCCCAGCTGAAAACCATCTGATTTCAGTAAGAGGTAGAGTCATAGTGAAAGCTGTGTCCAACTGTTTCAAGGACAACTAAAGTTTCAGGGTTTAGGGTGGGAATCGAGGTACTCTCAAGAAGAGCTAAGCAGATGCTTTTGTGAACAAGAAATTTAGTTACTCAGGGTATGATTTAAAAAATGCTGGAGTATTTTAATGTAAATATTAAAATATCCCAAATAGCTTTTTATGTATTTGGAAATGCAGGTTACAGCACAGTTTTATGGAAATGCAATTACTTTTTACATTCAGTAAACATTTTCCTTTTGGCAAAGAATTTATTTTAAGTCTTCTTGCTATTCCAGACCACAGTGGAATAGTATAACAAATTGGACTTTTTTTTTTTTTTAAGTCACTATTACCTCTTACCTGACTTGAAAGGTATGCAATGGCCAGAAAGAAACAGTGTTTGCAATGCTTCATAAGCTGAAGCCAGCTGCCACATATAACCACGGTTAGCATGGGTCACTTGGGACAATAGGCAAAGAACAAATCCTTAGGACTTTTACCCTCTAGCCCATTAATAATCTTTCTCTCTCATTCGACCTTCATAAGGTCTTGTTGGTGCGACCGGGTTTTCAGTAGGCAGCTACTGCCTGCCAGGCAAGAAAGCATCCCAGTCATTGCTGCAAGCATTAGGGTTCAGGTCTGATTTTCTTTTCAGAAAAAAAAAATAACCTTCTTTCTTAGCACACAAATGCCACAGATGGGAGAATTACTCTTTCAGGAACAGGGATATAGGTCCAATGGGCCTAACGTCCCTGGCCGCTGCAGGAGTCTGAACACTTGACTAATATTTAACACATGACGTATTGTCTTACCTGAAACGAAAGTTTCCAGAAGTTGTCACTGAAGCAGAGGAGTCTTTGTGTAAAAGGTGAAAGTGGGAAATGTGGGTGATCAGTGCTGGCTGTTGTGCTGCTTTCTGAAGAAATAATGTTATTCAGTAAATCCACACAGTATTTTTCCTTTAGTTATTCTAAGGCTGCGGAATACATGGATCCCACCTGGTAACTGCATTTGTTAATTGTTAGTAAGTTTGCTGCAGTAGCGTAACTCAGTTGTTCACATGTTTTGCTTGGGTCTGGTCCAACAATCTTTGAAGCTTTCCATTTGTTTTGAATGAATATTGGATCAGGCACCGTAGTGAGTTGCTAGCTTTGTGTGAAATGTTTATTTTCACTTGATTTTAATCATTCCTTGCAGAATATTTGGTTTTGTGATGGCAACATGTGTAGCTTGATGAGTACAAATGAAGTAGACGTTTATCTATGTGATTTAATCAGTGGCAATGTGAGCCATTAACAAAACAAGACTTCAGTTGAAGTGTTCATGTGTTAGATCCCCATTTGTTTGTCTGACATCTGATTTCTTACATTCATAGTTAACATTGTTGTCTACTACAATTCTAAAAAGAGAACCTGTCAAATTTTATTTGGTGTAATGGAGTGTATTTTTTTTCCTTCTTGATTATCAAACAGGTACAACAAGTGGATAAGCAATGTGCACTGCTCTGAGCCCGAAGGCACGTGGGCCTGGCCTCTCTGATATGCATCAATACAGTCAGTGGCTTGCCAGTAGACATGAGGCCAACTTGTTACCGATGAAAGAGGATTTGGCCCTGTGGCTCACAAACCTACTGGGTAAGATACAATAAGAGTAATGTAATCACTGGACAGTAAGAGAACTCTATGCACTCTCAGCTGAAAATGTAGATCTTCAGACATCTTTGCATTTCAGAAATAAAGGTGGTTTTGATTAGCTAGCTACCTTCACCTAGTACAATTGTTAGCGTGGTCAGAAAAGCTAATAAGTAGTTTGCCTCCACAGTGTTTTGGACGGTAGCATGATTGAACTCTTATTCCCTCCATGTTTGTTCTTCCTCAAATTTCCCTTTCAATTTTCTTTTGCATGTGCTTTCTGCATTAATACTGTTAAGCTGGATGGTGCTACTTATTGCCATCAAGTGTGTCTTATAATTTTAGGGGAGACCTCCTACAAACTATGGGTGTAATGGATGTCTTGAATGGAAGAACCTGTTAAATAGTTCTTTGCTGACCAAGCAGTCTAGTGATTCATAATTGCTGCCCAGTGCAATGTGTGCGAAGTCTTCCAGAAGCTTGTGTTTAGAGGGGCCTGACCCCAGGTTATGGCTGGGACCTGAGGAGTTACTGGTTCTGGCTCTACCTCCTGCTGTGTGAAGCAGAAGCATATTGCTCATGAATATACAGGGAATACATAAGGGAAATAGCTGATTTTTGTAATAAATTCCTCATCCTTGAGATGACACTAAGAGAAACACAGCAACAGTTCCCCCTCTCATTCAAAAAACAGGCGATGCTATTTTAGATGAGGTGTTTATCTGAAAAGCTTGCTTATCTTATTTTGGAGGAAAATTTGGATGAGCATTTTAAAATTTGGGATTTTTTGTGCAAGTCTCCTCTGGTGAGAATATAGGCAATGTATTGTCTTGGCAGCTGCTGTAGTTGTACCCTTTCAGTGATATCCTACAATAACGAAGTGCCTTTTCTCTGCATGTTCTACATTGCTGCAGTTCATCTTTTCTGAGAGGAAGGGCAATACTGCTATGCTCTGAGAAGTGTAGTAGAAAAATTAGGTGTCAGTAGAATGTACTCAGGACCACAATATTTTGTAGATAGGTGATACCCATTTTAGAGTTGGAATAGTTATGAACTCAAAACTGTAAAACTGGCACCTTAAATTACATCTTATTGTGGTACTTCCATTTAAATTAATGAGTTTCAAATATTAAGTTATCTAGGCAATGCCAGAGCAAAATTGAGAAATCCTGCCTTTTCATTCCAATTACCACATGACAGTGATCCAGAAGACTGGTTTTTGAATCAGAAGAAGCACGTTCCATCAAGGATTTAATGTATTGTTGAAATGTTTTAAACAATGGAGTTTCAGTGAGCCACGTGAAAACAAATAGAAGTTTGTTAGCAGTTCCTAACAGAGCTTTCCCAGTGACAAGTTTAGGAATGAGGTCACTATTTTTAGTAGGAAAGTAGCAACCAGCAGGAGGCTCTGAAATGCCAACTGTAATTAAAAATCTGATTTTTCATATGGATACCAAACTCTGCACTGTATAACGAAATGGGCTCAGCCTTCTTTTAATTAAGCAGCATACACAGTTCATTTGCTTAATGCATTCCCCCACACCTTCTCACATCCAAGCTTTTTTTTTTTCTCAGAGTTTGTTGTGAAGAACTCAGTTACAGTGATTTGTTCAAGTGCTTTGAATTCCTATGTAGACATTGTTATTCAAATTAATAATTAAGTTAAAATTCGCACTGAAAATGAATTAAGTGTAACTGAATTATATTCATGTAAATATATTCACCCAGAATTCAAATTTGGTTTAATTACTATATAATTGTGGTTAACTTTCATGAGAGGAAGGACAGATGCACATATTGCTGTAGGATAAAATGTTCTGTATATCCATACCCTAGTTTGCTACATGCTTTAACTTGTGTTGTCTACTTTTAAGTATCTTTATGTCACTTTATTATTTAAATGTCAGCACAATATGACTGCCCAGTTTACACTATAGTAAAAACTAGGATGTACTTAAATTAATTTTTGTCATGTTTGTTCACGTTTTGTTTCATAATATTTTGTTCATTCATTTGTACTATGGATCAAGAAGGACAAATAATCTTTTCAAATAAATGTAGAATTTTTCAAAAATAGTACAACGTAATTTAGTAAAGAACAGGGCTGAACCTCTTAGATATAGTTTGATCAACTGACGGCATTTTTGGCATTCTGTGGAGCAGCAAATATGTCCTACGCAGTGTTAGTGGCAGTTAATTTTGCACTAGCAAAGCCTTGTGTGGGTTCAAAATTGCAAACTGGAAAAGATGAAAAGAATATTGACCTTTATAATACAAATTGCATCTTTTGATATTAGATGTAAATTAGACATCACAGCTAGAATTTGACCTTATATGAGGGACAAATGGGAAGACTGGGATACATGATGAATCTGAAAAATAGCTTTCTAAGAATTTTAACCCTGAGACATTAGACATTTTACTGTAGTTTAGCATGGAGTTTGTTTTCGGGTAGTATTTAGTACGTTTGCACACATCTTGCTATTTATTTTTGGATTCACGTCGGAGAAACTCAAAGCTTTTGAGAGAACAGTTTGTCATTACAGCTACATTGCTGAATAGATTTTAGCTGCCTGCATTCCAGGGACTAGAAGAGGGACATCTCAGATGAAATCCATATTTCCGATGGGATTGACTCGTGATGTTTTATGTCATAGCCTTTGCAAAATGGGGCACCTCAGGGTTGCGGCAGGCATGGGATTACATGCTGGATGTTCTATGGATGTTCTATTTTATAGCCTCACTTCTCTCTGCTGGGCTCTGCTGGCTCAGCTGAGAGATTTTGCAGTGGCAAAGTTGAGGAGATGTATTGTCTTGCAAGGCGTGAGCATCTCATTAGCCTTGTACTTATTGTATATAGAGCCAATGAAGCACAGTAAGCACAATGCTTTCACTGCTGATGCACTCTGAATTGGATAGATAATGCAAGTTTAGTCGAATCTGCTTGCTGACACTGAAACCTGTTTCACCTTGAGCGAGTTTCGCATGGGAACTACAGCTGTTGGGCCACACTAATCTTCTAGTGGAGGCAAAATGACAGATTGAAGGCAACAGGGGTTTGCTGCCCTCTGTACTCTCCAATACTGTCTCATTTTATCTTCGGTGTCTAGAGAGGGAAAAGGTTTGCCATCAGAAGGAGCAGGCCTCGTGATGAGTTGATAGTTTAGGACAGATACAAAGTGCAAATTTCCCCATTTCCCCTTTGGCTATTGTGAAAAAATTCCTGCTCCTGGGGCCTGTTTACCAGATACAGGAGATTCCGATACCATAGCTTGTTCCATACCGCTTCATTTAGAACATGGAACTACAAAATAGGCCTTTAAGATGTTCCCTGGTTATGGGAACATGTCTGGGCTTCGGTGCTGAGACCTCTTGCTTTCAGAACTTCTGGGCTTCAGAAATTCGTAGGTAAGGAGCTGGAGATTGTAAGATAATGAGGAATTGGACTTATAGAAGTTGCATGTTGTACGAGGCATGTAAAAGTTGCTTGCCTGGATGAAGAAATGGAGTAGACCTCGAGAAAAGCAATAGTGAGGTGAGGAAGGTCGGAGAGGCATTGAGTTGAGACCAGGTTTGGAATTTAAAGCTGTGTGGAAGGAGGCATAAAGTCTGGGGGATGAAGGTTTGGAAGTCTTCTGTAGGAAAATGGTATTTCTTAGATTCTGAGTTTTAAGCAAAACCTCCTTCAGCTCAGTTATATTACCATCTAAGAGGATTTTGTAACAGTACCTCTATTTTCAACATCTGTGTGTTCAGCTCAAGCCAGTGGGAAATACAGGGAAATAATGAATATCTCTGAACATTGAGATATTGATGGTACTGATACTTGTAGTGTTTTTACTGGCACTGAGTAAATTATTTAGCTGAGAGACTTTATAATTTTCTTTAGTATCAGCATGCCACTGGGGTTGTTTATGTATTACATTTCAAGTAAACAATACTGTCAAGGCTATCAACACTATTCCTCTTGCTCTCTGCTATTCTAGGATACACAACAGCCTTCTTGTCAGAAAAGAGGCAGGTTTTTTTTATGTGCATAAAATCATTGGCCATTGTTTTCCTCAAATTTTTGTTGTCTCTGGTATGAATGCCACACAAGTGGAGGGTCAAGAGGAATACTTCCACTGCTGCCTCAGTGCAGTACAAGATCATCCTCCTACTGATATGTTTCAGAGATGTTTCTGCTTCTAAACTATTACTTTTGTCTTACCATTCCAATCTTCACTTCAAATAGTTTATCAGCTAGTTATTGGGCTGGAGCCAGTGTCTTGCATTGTAGGGGTTAAACTGAGTGTGGAACAACTCAGGGATAGAATAGAGGAACCAACTAGACTTTGATACCTCTGTTTTAGTATTCGAGTCCCTCCACCTTTTTCTGAAGGTTCTGGTTGTCTGGGGAGGAAGGGGGGCAACAGGGAATGCTTTACCCAGGGCGTGTGCCCAAGAGGCTGAGGATACGGGCTCTTTGCAGTCATTCTTTCACAGACCTCCCAGTCTGCTTGCATGAGGACCCCAGGGCTGGGTGGCCTTGCAGATAGCTGCCCACAGTTCCCAAGCAATAGGCATTCAGGAAAAAGAGCTTCTTTTTTAAGGGGTATCTGGTCACTGTAGTGTAAGAGAGGGTAAGCAATGCTTGTAAGGTTTAAGAAAGACTTCATATTCCTGGTTTTTTTTTCTTCATACTTTTAGTGTTGTTTTTTACTATATTTAATGTTATTACCATTCTATAAAAACATTGCAACTGCTTTTTTGTAATTATAGGGGGAGTTATACATTTTTAATGGAGTTTAATGTTTTTTCCATACAAATACACAGAGCTGTTTTTTTCCTCAGGCTATGAACATTACTCTCATTTGAATCAATACATTTCAACTGTTAAATATGTCAGAGTGTCTGTTTTAGCAAAGAAATGCCACCTCTTGGAGCCATAAAATACAGTGAATTGAAAGCTGACACCTAATATATTTTTCATTGGATACAGATGTTCAATGCAAAACTCATTCTTTCAGCTTTCATAAAAGGGAACAGAAATAAAATACTCCAGCTTAGCATACAATATGCAGTGACCAAACTGCTAATGCAATTCAACATTAAAAATAGTGTAAACATATTGTTAAATATCAGCAGAAGATAGAAGATCTTTTCCATGTCTGTTTAAAGAGAAGATAGGTTTAAACAGGTTTAAGTATTGTGGGTTTTGTTATGTTTTGTTTTGTTTTTTTAAGGCTTGACCAGTAAAATCTATAAATCGCATCTATAAATTATAGGACAGAATAGATTGGTAGGATGTGATTTCTCTTTTACTCATGCAAGAGGTAATTGTGCATTCCAGAACAAAACTAAAACCTTGCAGAGGTTAGAAATGTTTGAAATAGATTTTTAAAAGAGAAAATGAGTCTATTAAGAAATTCCAATACTTCATTAAAAATGAAGCAGTTCCTATAACATAGTAATATTTCAATTTCAGATTTCTGTTGGTTTATACCTTTTGCCATAAATGCTGATGGCGCAAATGGGAAAAAAACAGAGTCTAGAATGGTGATGGAGTTTTTTGAGGTGCTGAAATGCTCAAATTTTGTGTCTGTGGCCTGTTACATTTTGAGACACGGCTTTGGCTGACTTAGAGGCACTGCTAAAATCATGTCAGTTATGCATAAGTGATCAATGTCTGCAGTGCTGCTACTGCTCTTCTACCTGGAGAAGTAATTTCTGTGTATGGGAGCTATAAAGTGGGCTGTAGGGCAGAGAGAATTAAGGGAGGGGAGAGGAAAAACAAACAAACAAACAGAACCAACTTGACATTAAACAGATATTTCTGAGGAATGCATTTGAAAAAGAAGATTTAACTTCAACCAGAAATGTAAGTCTGTTGTTGTATCTGAAAATGAATTGCTGAAAAGATCTTTGTCTTAATCTTTATTCTGTAACTGACCAAACTGAAAAGGCTAGGCATTTTTTTTGTCCAAAGGATGCTGAAGTATCTAACAATTTTCAGGCAAAGGCCTAGACAAATAACCTTTCCTTTAGCATTTTTACTGATATTGCTTTATAATACTGCTATCTTCAATGTTGTAAGTGAACACTGATTGTCAGATTACAATGTAATCACAATATGTTAGAATATAATATTAGTTTCTGATTATATATTTCATTTTTATTTTTGAATATTTGTTTTTGCCTTCTCAATGAAAAAGCTTTAGTTCTTTTTAATCTTTTTCATAATTTTCCTATTTTTTCCTTTTTTTTTTTTTTGGCAAAAACATTGTGAACCAGCTCTAAGCACACTAATGCTTTCAGTTTCCAGACATCTCATGGAAAATAAATTTTCCCACACTGACTGGAAAAGTAGAAAACTGATTTGGTCAGGCAGCTGCTCGTTGGTCAAAAATCTGTGGCAAAAAACAATCAGCCAGCAGTGGGCAGACTTCTACCTACTTTTTTTTTTTTTAAATCAGTTTTGAGTAGCAGGAGTGGATGTGAATTGGATAGGCAACCAATCTCACAACTAGTTATTTGGGATTGCTGTGTAATAGCCTATGAAAAAATGAGTTGATAGTGTTCCAGTTTCCAAATGACATAGGAAAATATCCGCCCCCCCCAAAAAAAGAAAACCAAACAAAACCAAACAAACAAACAAAACCAGCACCAAAACAAATAAACAAAAAACAAATAACTAAGTTCTGTCTTAATGGGAAAAGCAAGAATTAGTCTTGTTTCTTTCTTGGTATTAGTAGAAGTTAAGAACGCTGAACAAGCCAGCTGCTGGTCCAAAGAGTCTCCGAAGAGAAGGCAAATTTTTCCAGTAAAAATATGAAAAGCTTCAACAAGAATTATAAATAATTTAATTTGAAAATGATGTCATGATGCTGGGAGTTCAGTTTGAGGTGGCAAATGATTCCCTTCTCAACTGGCCTGTCCAGCCTCGTCAGAAGGCAGGTCTCTCTGTGGGACACTCGGGATCTCCTCCTGCAGGAGGATGCAGTGGCAGAGTCATGGAAGGCAGTTGGCTTTGCTCCAGTCAGCATAATTTGATATTATCAGCCAGAATGGTAATATCAAATCAAATTATTGGTTCTGTTCTTTCGGGTGAAAATTTTAATTTGTGTGGCAAGTAGATACATGACATGAAATTTTGCGGTTCTCTCTTTTTTTTTAATGAATCTAACATTTCTTCTGAAAAATGTTTTTCGAAGGGGCTTTTCAGTCATTAGTATTTGGTCACATTTTTGCAGGATCAAGTCTTGAAGTCTTGCTAAAGTGTCATTTCCTTCTTTGCACAGTTTGCTCCTTCTGTTGCAAAATAAGCTGCAGTAATAGTGTTAGCAACTCTTATGCCATAGCTACCCACATGTACTGGTGTAAACCATCTACCTGCTGCACAGGTAAAAAAAACAGCTAAAAGCACTGGAATTTCATATGTAAAATGAGGTATGTGATTTCTTATAGGCTGGAATTGTTTTTTTTGGTAACATACCTTCCCCCCAAAAGCATGTTATTTTTGAATAATTTGCTGTATATGTATTGGTGAGATAGTAGTGAGATTATTCACTAAGTGTTGAATGTAATGCAAGTTATTCAGTTAAAGCATGTTTTTTCAAGTTGTTGTCGATGTATTTAGAATGTCTTTTTTTTTTTTAATAAGTGCAGTCGATACTGTTGCACACTTTTTGCTATGCTAACTTTCTGCTTGCTGTTCAGGTAGAGAAATAACAGCAGAAACCTTTATGGAGAAATTGGATAATGGTGCCTTACTTTGTCGGTTAGCTGAGACCCTGCAGGAGAAATTTAAAGAAAACAGCTTTGAGGCAAACAAGCCTGGTAAAGTAAGTGTCATTAAATGTTCTAGCATGTATTATCATTATCTGAGATATCTTGACTGTTTTGGTACTGAACTTTTCTGTGCAGTTAAGAGTTTTTATTTATGGAGTTTCTGCAAATGGGCAGAGAGTAATGTAAAACTGTGGGAAATGAATGTTTCTTTGGTAATTACTAAAGTAATTACAAGAGGAGGGTACTCAAAAAGACTTTTAACATGTGGAAAATAAGACATTGAACGGCATCTAGCAGTGTGATATGGTAGCTAACAGAGAAAACGTGATCCTTGTATGTATTTGTGAAGGGTATATTAAGTAGCCAAGGGAGGTGCCATTTCCTCCATAAACAGCTCTAGGGAGGCCGATAATAAAATTCTATAGTTACTTTTGGTGTCTAGAATTTAAAGGTCTTGTGGTGTACTGGAAGGAGTTCAGTCAAGAGCTGCAGAGATAATGTGGAAAACATAAACCTTCAGAAGACACTGAAGAGCTGTGCAAAGATCAGGTTAAGATCTCGCTTGGTCACAACCATAGGCTGGCTTTATTGGAAGAAATTAAAGAGTGCAGTGTCTTTTTGAGAGAAGTTAGATGAGATGGTTGACATTTACATTAATTCATTTGCTCTGAAAGTGTTTTATTTCTTTTTTTTTGGAAATAGATACATCTTTCTTTAAACCTAAAAAGGCAAATACACAGGAGGTTTAAAACAAACAAACAAAAAAAAACCACCCAAGGACAGAAAGCAAAAAATGCATCTTCTCTTCTTGATGTTCTCATAACTTGCCTGGAGGAGAAATCCAGGCACACCGTTAAGTTTTATCAGCAGTTTTGAGAACTGACAGTGTTGTCAACAGCAGCTGTTCAAGTTGTTTTTTTTTCTAGTTTCCAAGCTTAGAATTGTTGTAGAAAAAAATGTCTACATTAAGGCAGGCTTTTTCATTTTTGTATTTTATTTTTTTCCTCTAAAGAAAAAGGAGGAGATAGCTGTGAGGAGAAGTGATAAGAAGTAAATCAGAGATGGAAGGAAAATTTCTCCCACAAGGACAAAAATACAGCTGGAACTCATATTTCATATTTGACCTGGCAGTCAAGATTTGGCGAGTAGAAATACCGGATGACTTCTGAATTGCTCTTTATAATATGGTCCAGCTTGTCTTCACCTGAGGAGTGGTCTGTTAGCATCACAATAATTCCCAAATTAAGGAAACAAATAAGGCAGTATTTTTGGTTGAGGTTGGGAGCTATCTAGGCAGAAAGAGCTATTACTTTTTTTTTTTTTCTTAAAAATAAGCAAATGAAAAGGTATTGTTGTTAACAAAAGCTACTAAAAGTTTCAGTGAATAACCCAAAGGTAAACTTGGCTACAGAGTTCTGAAATAATCCCTTTTCATATCTTGCCCAGCTGGTATGCTAGAAAGTCAATTAAATCCTGAATGGCAAGCCATTTTACTTTCTTTTTTAAGATTGACATCTCTGAAAGCCATGTCCTTTTAATATAAACCTGTCAGGAAAATAATAGGTGTAAATTAACCAACAACTATAAAATTCCAGTGAATATTCAGAAACTCAAAATATTCATTTTAAAGATATATATATACATTTTTTGTTTTGTTTTCTATCATCAGACCTTTATCTGATTTTGGATCATTTTGATAGAGCTGCCATTTGGAAAGATAACCCAGGAATATATCAGTGTTTGGTACTTCTGTGTTCTGCCACTGGAAAGAGGTAGTGCTCCACTCTTAGATTAACTTCTTCAGTGGACAATTGGCCTTCTTTATATCAAATAGCTGATCCCCTTTTTTTGAACTGAAGTTATATTAGAAGCTGTTTCGACATTTGTAATTACTAAGATTTTTTTTGGTCTTCATTTTTCGTCAAACTGGTATAATAGGCAATACAACGAAATGGAAAACATGCTCCACTGCTATTTTCTCAATGTATATTATTTCATATTTAGTCTAGTAAGAATTGAAAGAAATGTCAGCATAATAGCTTTGTGTCATTGTAGGTTATTAGGGAACTACTTATCCTTTCAGATTGTAATTCCCTGTGTAGCAGTCCCAGGCAATATGACTTGTATACACGTTGGAAAATCTGACTCGTGGTGCCAAGGAAATTTATAAGATTATACTGTATGAAATTTAGCATAGTAAGAATTCCACAATCATCCTCTGAATTATTGTTATTATGCTCTCCATTAACAATACATACAGAATTTTGGAACCATTTGGTCATTTCTCTGTGCACATGAAAACATAACCATTATGGTCTTTCAACCAGGTACTTTGCAGCAGATGACTTCACTGGTAGCTGGAAGTTCTATAGAGGCAGCCTCTGTCAAAATAGATATCATGCTTTTTTATTCATATATGTAACCTGGAATTGTTTGTTTGTTTATTTATTTATTTTAAGATAGAAGTAGACTGATAGTAAATGTGTGGCTGCCAGAAGGATCAGTTTGCAGGCAGCACCAGGTTGCAACTGAGTGAAGGAGACAGGATAAGGCTGAAGATAAAGATAATAGGGATGGGGGAATCTTACTAAGTCCCTCCACAAGCTTGAAGATTTGGTTTGTTTTCATAAGTCAAGTTTTTCCTCATTTATAAGCTACTTCCTAGATGGCAGAGCTCCATAAAATACTTTGGTTTTAGTTTCGTCTTAGAGGAAGATGACATATCCTGTCCTGTTTGATATATACTGCTGATCAGGAATTTGCTTTCGCAGCTTTTTGGAGCTGTCTGGCTAGTTGAGCAGCTACAGCAGCATGTGTAAGGATACAATACAAAACTAATTCTGCATACACTGATTGGCCAGTTGTTTGTCATAATTTCTTAAGTTCAGTCTATAGACTGACAGAGGTTAAATCGTATTGCCTCTGAATTAATTACTTGTGCAGTAAGTTGCTGTTCACTGTCAGTATTGCAGTTGGTTTCTTAACGTAACTGCATGACTTCCTCTCATGAGAAAGGACTGAATGCTCTTCATCTTTCAGGGCCCCCAGAGGTCAGCATTAGCCTTTTGGAGCGTGAAATAAATTGGGAAAGCATAAACCAAAAAGGCTGTGTCTCCCATAATATCAGGTCTTCCAGATCTGGAAGGAAGAGGCTGGTATTGATATAAACCCTTCCTTTTTGTATCGTGTGGAGAAGCTTTGGGATGTTGGAAACATTTTCCAGAGTTAGGAAACTGCCGGTAATGTCAGTTGGGAATACAGCTTTAAGAAACTGAAAAGGAGGTTAAGAAGTGTGGAACAGATGAGTGAAGTCTTCCTTAAGAGTCATAGGAAGGCAACAAAGATCAAGGGAGTAGCTTTTTGTGAAGAGTGTCTACGTAGGTTAGGATTCTTCAGTGTGGAAAGAAGCAGAATGGGTACACTTGATGGAACCTGCAAAATCATGAAGGGTGTGGCAGATGTTCCCAGTTTTTCCTATACAAAACTGACATCTATTGAAGCTGGTAGAAGCCGAACAAACAAAAGGGGATTCTTGTTTATGAAGTGGTTGGAAGTGTCTTGCCAATGAATGTTACCCACTCGTAATATTGACCTGGGTTCAGGAAAACACCAAATAAGAAAGACCTTAAAAGTCTGAATACGCAGAAAACCCATCAAACCCAGGAAGTCCCCATATCATCAAGTAGTTGGAGCCTGAGAAAGTATTGAGAGGTATCATGTGTCTGCTGTTGTCTCAGTATTTCCTAGGTTGGAAGGTACCTACTTAAGGCTGGTCTAGTCTAGGTGGGCCTTTGGCTGATCCAGTAGGGTTGCTCTTATGTTTTGTGGGTTATCACTTTTGGGGGCTGAACACCTTGCTGGTTGTGCAGGGATCCTTACACAAGGATCACGCTTCACAGAAATCAATTTAAATTAAATTGTACTTGTAGTTCTATATACACATGGAATACCATTTTGCCTTTAGGACTGAAGCCTTACAGCTAAAAATAGCACCTGAGTCAGACTCTGCTTAGTATCTATTATCCAGAACAGTTATATGAGATTGAGAGCACTGGAGTTTGGCAGCCTCTGGTGCCTTTTATGCAGTTTCTGCTCAGCGCCCTCCTGAGCTTAATGTCTTAACAGGTACTTTGGGATGTCAGAATAGATACTGAGTGTTTCTGTCACAAGTCTAACTCCCTGACCTCTGGCATTAGATTAGTTAATCATACAGTAACAGGCTATTAAAAACACTTCCATTTCTAATGATGAGAAAGGTAACAATTGTTCATTTCAAAGGATGTTAGGTGCTAGATCCTTTTGCAAATCCCAGAAGATAATGTTCTTCCTTGTTCAGCAGCTAAACCATGCTTCAAAACCTAGTGGTTCAGAAAATGTTGATGTTGTATCTGATCCTTTGCTTCAGACAACTTTGAGTTTTGAATGGGGAGTGTGGTGTTTGAGTAGTGTGATTATGTAATATCTGCTTAGAGAAATATTTTTTTTCAGTTCTTTGGAGATCTTACTGTCATAATAATGTCTTATGTACATTTACAAAATGACATGGAGATGACTGATATCCACCTTAATAAATGCTGGACACTTAAATGGTAGTAAGTTGATGCAACTATATGTATTGCTGCTAATGATCTGTGTCTAGAAACTACAGACTTATTATTATAGCAGAGGTTATTCTGTAAAAGTGATTCATGTCACAGGATGCCATTTTTTAATTTTCTCCCATTGGCTTGGATTTCATCTCTATGCTCTCCTGGCAGTCTTTTACTTTTCCTGACAGATAATTAATTTGAGAATCTCACAGCTGTACAAACAAATTTAAAGCATCAAGGCATGTGCACTCTGCATAGAGCCCACATTTGCTTGGGCTTAGTTTAGTAAGCCCATTAATTAAGATTTTAAAATAAACATGGATAAATTGTGTTAATAGTTATCACCATTTTAATAGGCAGGATGTAATAGTCTGCCCACCATCCTTGAAGCCATACGTGTATTTGTGAATATTCCGCTGCAAACAATGGTTTTATGGCAAATGAATTAAAACAGTTTGAAGCTGAATCACTCCTTGTCTCAGAGTTCTCAGAGGTTAATCAGATAAATTTCAACTCAAATCTCCCCTAGAAATAATTTGGAAAAACAAATCTAAATCTAAAATTCAACCTTATTTTCAAGAAGTCACAATCTAGATGTAATTTGGCATATAAAAGAGGTACAAGTACAAAATAAATCCAGATGCAAGTATTTCTGAAGTCTTAAACTATTTAATTCAATTATGCATTTAATTTCATTCTTCCAATGGGAGCTGAGATTATCCTGGTTTAATGTCATTAAACTGAATGTACACTGAAAAAAAGCTGTTGTGTATAAAACACTAAATCTTGCCCTCGTAGGTACACGTGTATTTCCATTGAAACTGTCTGGGAAAGCAGCAATTTATTCATGCACACGTTCATGCATTTCCTAACGTTAAGAAATTGTGCCTACCTCTTACCCATAGTCCTAGTAACTGAAGTGTATTTTGCAGTGGTTCCGCATCCAAAGCTTTCCCTTGTGCCAGGAAATATACTTAGTGAATCTGATACTTGGAGGGTGCAGGTCACTGTTACAGCGTTGGCTTCTCTGGAGTCATGCAGATTTGCCTACGGTGAAATTTTGACCAATGGAGTGCACTGTATGTGTTTTGAGAGTTTTAATTAAGAGATCTAGACTGAGATTTTGGGTGAAGATTTCTTGCCCTTAATATCTAATATTGAAGTTGGATCTCAATTAAGAAACCGTTGTTCAGTTACACAACCAAAAACTTAGTTTGTTTGAAGTTTTCCACGTTTGTGCTTCTAAAGAGAATTGTGTATCTGTGGAAGTAGAGACAGAATTCTGTAAAGCAAAGGACTCTAGAAGGCAGGGAAATGACTTTAATTCTGTCAATATTGAAAGAAGAGACTAATGGCAAAAGAACAAGATTATAAACTGGAGACCATATTCACTTTCAATTTCAGCTGTAAGCTTATTGTTTGCTCTTGGGAGAATACATTCTGTGCTTTCATTTTCCACATCTGTTACCTGGGAATACTATTCACTGTACATTATTGCTTTGATTTGTGAACACTGTAAAGTGCTTTGAGCTCATCTTGTGCCAAACTGTATTACTATCCCACTTGCTGAGCTGTGATCAGTATTAGGTAGTTTCCATTATGAAAACGAAAAATGTTATTTGACTCAGCTCATTCATAGGGAACCTGGAAAGCTATGGTTCTGTAAACATTGATAGGAGACAGACCTTAGCTTGCAAATCTACTGCCTCAAAGAGCTTGCTTTCTGCTCTGCAACAAGGCCACAAGAATATCTAGTAAATGTCATATTCCTGGAGAGGAGAATCTGGTTTAGGATTTGACTGATCTCCCAGTCCATTGAGAGTCAGGATCGAGTAACAGCTTTAGGTTGCCCTAACAATTTACAAGAACAAAAGATACATTTATTCTTGTTCTATCTTTTCAATTATTCTTTTGCATCAAGGGAATTAAGTGAATGGAGAAATTATCAGAATCCTGGAAGCTCTTGAGAAGTAGCAAATGACATTTGAATCTCCAAGGAATGCACTGAAATGAGGAAAGAAAAAAAAAAAGTAAAGGAGGAAACAAAAAAGGAAAGGGGAAGAATAAAGTGAAACCAGATAACTTTATTTTTCTTCTTGAAAAAGAAAAGATCCTGCCTTAATAAAGTCTTTCCTCAAATGATTTAGGTGTTATGCAATGAAAATCAGTACATTTATAGCTTTCTTTCATTAGGTCTTTCTGAATTATAGTAATGCTTTTTGAACGTTAAACAACAAGGTATTTTACATTAAGAATATGGCTACCAGATTCCTAAACAGAATCAGATTTGCATGCTTGCTATGAGAACATCCATAGGTACAGCAGAGAGAATTGCATCGATTTTTTTAAATTTATAAAGGTTCTAAGTTTTTCCATGCCTGAAGGTGTAATTCAAGTTCAAAGGGAAAGGGCTAAGAATAAATACTTTCTTTGGGCAGTTTTTTCTCTCTATCTTTGCCTTGAAGTATCTTCCTCTGAAGAGTGTGGATCTTGCGCCTCTTATACCCTGGATGGCCAAAACTGAAAGCGTGATCTGATCAACATGCAAACCTATTTTTACTGCAGGCTTCATTTTCTCAAGGTTACCTGTGTCCTGTAGAAGGAATAAACTCGCAGCAAATATGGTATTCTGTAAGCTTGATGCCTCAAGCCTGTCAGTCCACAGGAAAGCCTCCCCAGCTACCACTTAGGCAACTACGTATGCGCTGCATGGCACAGGAAAGCATTGCACGGCCTTGGCAGGTCTGGTGGTCTCATAGCCCCTGTTCAGGTGCTCTCTGCGAGCTGTAAACCTGACGCTCGAGCCAAGAATTGCATGGATGTGGTCAGGCTATGAACAGATTCTCTGTGGTCTGTGGCAGCAATTTTCTTGTCTGCACACTTGTACTTTCTGGAGACATTTGTTTTCAGCTAAAGCTTGTGGAGCCAATTTCTAATCATACACAGTATAGATATGGCTCTTAGTTACGCGGGAGGGACAAAAATCAAGTACAGCATTGTCTTTTTGTGTATTAGTCTTTATAGTGACACCCTGATGTGGCTAGAAGAGGAAAAGAATAATCTTGTGAAATGAATCATGAGTCCTAATCCATCTGGAAGGAATCATTTCCACAAGACTGTAAAGCTGTTTGTTAGCGAATTCCTTGTACCTTTCTCAGACATGTCAATAGCTTGCTGAGCTTGTGGTCATATGCACAACTGGATTGCTACCAGATTTCTTGCAGATACTGGAAGATTTGCCTGCAAATGGTCATGTGGACAAACCCTATGTGCTTGAGCAAATAATTCTTACAACTCAAGTTTTCCTGCCTGCAGAAGGATTGCATGGTAGCACAGGGTTCTG
This sequence comes from Anser cygnoides, assembly GCF_040182565.1. NCBI lineage: Eukaryota > Metazoa > Chordata > Aves > Anseriformes > Anatidae > Anser > Anser cygnoides. Next base: position 10,834,562 of record NC_089877.1, on the reverse strand, counting down.
TTTCTTACCACATGGTAACAGGAGATTTTTCAACAAACCTAGGATATTCTGTGATTGTCTGCCTGGCACTTTCCAGGTGAATGTGTTGAAGAGCATAGCGGCTTTTAAGTGCACTTTACGCACCATGTTGAGGACAGTGCTACGCAGCACTGGAAAGAGCTCTGAAGCATCCCGTCTCTTCAAGGTCATTCTTCCTGCTGATGCTCTGTCCTGGGGAAAGAATGGTTTCTTCTCTCTTTTAGCTGGAGTAAATGTGGACGTTTAATCACCACGTGAACCGTCCTTGCTCTTCTTGAAAGTGAACCTGAGACAGGGATTCTCTTGCATACCTCTCTCTCTGCCCCTTCCTGAACTTGCAGAAATACTCAAAATTTGCATCTTGTAACTATGATGGAAAAAGTAGTGCATATTTAAGCAACTAATGGCTTGTTAACTCCTGCTTTGGAAAAGATGCTAATGATTCAGACTGCAAATAGGGTAAAGAAGAGAACGGAATTTTGACTTCTAATAATGCCATTTAGCTAGAAATCGTGTCTCTCTCTCCCTGCCCCCAATCCTCCCCCTGCCCCCATTCTCACCCCCCCCCCCCCCCCCCCCCCCCCCCGGGGATATTTAGTTAACACAGTTTTTAAATGAAATACCAAATACCAATACTTAGATTCTTCACAAAATCTCTGCTCAAACTGGATTTTCTTCATAAAATTTTACCGTTACTCCAGCCTCAGTATTGGAGGACATAGTTTTTGAAAGGAAAGGAAGTATAAACAGCCATTTTTAGATTTGCTGGATTTTGCTTCTTATGTGAAATGCATTCTGTTATTATTATTATTTATTTTAAGTCTCTAAGGTAACCTATAAAAATTTTTGCAACTTTCCAACAGATATTTTATGGGGCTTTCTGTATAGACTGTTAGGGAAATGTCTGGAACAGGAGCATAAGATTAGGCACTTGCATACACCTTAGCATTATTATTATCATTATTATTATTATTATTATTAGAGAAAATATAACTTAGAAAAACTATCTTTGGCTCAATTGTCCATTTCTTAAGTCAAATTTAGTGTTAGCAGCTTGAAGGAAGTAATAAATAAGAACTACAGGATTTGATACCAATAGTGAGTCTTGTACTTATAAAAGGAGCAAACATTTCTGAAATGGTACTTGTGAATATAGTGCCACATGTTAAGACTGCAATGCAGGAGGGGAAAAACATTAGTCATTTTCAAGTTTAGACACTAATTTATAGATATCATAATTATGTTGAATTTGTTTATTTTTATAAGCTTGTATTCCCACTTGGGCACGTGTATGTAAATTGGCCCCAAATGCTTCAAGTATAAAGTAAAGCTTTGTTCCCAACCTTAGAGAGTGAGTTAAGGCTGGTTTGGAAATTTGGCTGTGTAGATTAACATTCCAACATGTTTTTCAAATCACAGACACTTTTAAATTCTACGCCAGTGTAGAATTCCCAGGGCTCTAGCAGTTTCCTTGTGGTTTCTAATTGGAGAACTTGCAGAAAATCAGTCTTTATCATAAAGGCAAAGACCTAATTTTTCTTTAAAATGATCATGAAGGACTTTGGAGAGTCAGACTTACCTGCAGTGAGCTATGTGTAAAATTCTTTCTCAATGTTTTCAGCATTTGCATAAAAATTGTATTTTTGTTACGCATCTGGAAATCCAGAAAGTGAACAGATAAAGCATCTGAAAAAAATAAATCTGTCTTCCTTTAGACTGGGTGATCTTTATCATGGTCTTCCTTGACACTTGGCTCGTGTTAGGTAAAGCACCATTTGGAACTAATCTTACAGAAAGGGCTGGGAAACCTCCCCATGCCCCATCCCCACCTTGCACTTCAAAGGATCACAAAGCATGAGATTGATCGTGGAGAGAAAAGGAAGAAGAGGCATGACACAACAGTATACCCAGCACTGTAATAATTACATCTAGGGATTTGAATGACTGGTTACATTTGTTATTCAGGCTGCCAGTGAGATGCTATCCCCTATAATTCCATAGATCGAAGAAATATGTTGGTTGTTTGAACTGCATTACACCACACTCTAAGTGAAAACATGGAAACATCTTTCAATATGAAAATTTAAAACCTATAATGTGTTCTGATGGACTTGAGCTATTCAGACTCAAATTTTCTAAGCATTGTCATGACCTTAGCTTGGATTCTTCTACAATGATTAAGGGGAAAAAGTGACTTTGAAATTTCTGAGACTAAAATATGTTGTTTTTGCCAAAATTTAATATTTTTCATATTCAAGAGAATCATCTACGCTTCAAGAATGTGATATTTGATAAGGGATGGTCATGGGTTAATAAGATGTCTTTTAAAATGTGTCCTGTCAAAGTGCATTCATATTTGAACAAGTTATATTCCACGGAAAAAATTCAGCTTATACATGCAGTTGCAGGTCATTCACAGGCCCTGTTGCATGATAATGAAATAACCACAAACAGCTTACACAAATGTAGTCCTCCTATGGTTCCCATTAAATTACGTATAAATGAGGGAAATTTAGAAGCTGGGATAGTTTAACTTGGTCAACTAACTGTATGTTAATTTAGCTCTGGCTTTGGCGATTGCAGTGGGGAAAAAAGTTTCAAATAGTCTATCAAACATAAGCTGTAGGTATCTTCTGGAAAGGCGAGTGTGAGAATTGCCCCTTTTTGTTCTCATCAGATACTAAGAAGCCTATTATGAAATGCCAATTTAAAAAATGCCAATCAAAACATGAATTCTGGAAACGTAAGGTCTAAAAGCAGTTTTCACAATACCTATTGAATGGCGATGAACTCATGAAGCCAAGGCTTTGCCATGACATACCTTAGTCTCTGTCTTAATTTTTTTATAAGATTAGTAACATCTTTTTTTTTTCTTTTTTTCTTTTTTTTTTTCTATTTAGGTTGCAATTTCTTAGGAATTATTTTATAGCATAATAAAACCAAACAATACCTCCCCTTCGGTTTTTGCTTCTGGCCTGCTGGCATTTTCAGAGCATAAATAGAAGTCACGTTTTTTAATTTGTGGTGTGTGTATCTTTGAAGTTTGTCAGTTAGTTCTAAATGATCTCTGAGAGATAATTGAGAAAAGTGAACTTGTCAGTAGGCTTAGGTACATTATACGGTTAGATGTCAGGAAACTTTGAAAGACAATTTATAGACCTCCCTAAGCCATTGGACTCCGGTGACTTAATCCCTGCCTCAATTACACAAATTGAGCAGGCAGGAGCAGGGTCTGACATCTGTTTATGTGGGCTTTTTGTTGTTGATTTTAATAAGGGTGGTCTCACCTGCTCTTCAAGGGAAAGGTTCAGGCTGTTGGTCGCGGTGTGTTATCCAGCCACCCAATAGCCATGCCGTGTACGGGACATGCTGGGAGAAGGCTACTTATTTCCTCCTTTGGTTTCTGTTTCCATTTTTTTTTCCCAGATAATTCAGTTGCTGAATAGCTCTTGAATTTTAACAGACACTTAATTCCATGTCATATTTTACTGAGGCTTTTGCTTTCAATTAGATAGTGCTTTTTCTGGCATGTCATGATTTTGCCTCCATATGTTAAAAAGGAAATACCCTTTGACTAAACTTTAATAACATCTAATTATTTTACTAATTTTAACTGGTGAATGAAGCTTCTGTCATACTACTTTTTGATATTATTTACATCTGGGTATCCGAGTTAACTGGTGTGTTATGTGTGGGTTTAGTCATCTCTTTTATTCTTTGGTTTTCTAAGACACTGCTAGAAGTAGGAGTTGCTGTGCATTTGTTAGATTAGATTTTCATAACTTTTTTTTTTTTAACCCCATCTTTTTTGGATGTGAATCAGTGTTTTCATCTCTTGCTACATGAACAGTGAGCTGTGTCTTGGACAGAGCTCTTGGAATAACAAAGCCATAAACAAAGTCTTAGCTTTTAAAACTATATTGTTGTTAGAATGTTTATTCTTCATCTACACTTTCTTCTTAAGAAGTTAAAGCTAATGCTACATGGAAGAAATGAGAGAATGTGTTTGACTAACACCATGGCTAAACTTAGGTTTGAATTTATTTTAATGTTGTACTCTGTACCTTTATATAAAGCCCTACTAATGTTAATTATTTCTGTTGTCATATCATAAATTGGTTGGGTATTCCAATGCAATCCCAAATGTTTTCTTAAAATCTAGGATGTGGATAAGGTGTGTTTTTTGGAATTTGATGACCTCTACATTGCTTACATAGGGTAAGGATCTGGTTAACATACAATATTTAAACTGTCAACTCTTTAAACTCCTAAGTCTTGAAAATTTCTAGGTTAAGTTTTTATTTGTAAAATTTTCCTGTATTTTGACTTTGTCTTGTATATTTGGAAGGGCTGGAGGATGTTGTAAATTTTTTTTTCTAAGGTTTTGTTTTTGACATGGGAGAGGTTTCATTTTCTAATTTCAGGTATGTATTTCCATATTCAGAGTTACTTGTATCCAATTTGTGTATTTAGTAAGTTATTTTCATTTGTTGTTCCAATGGTTATACTTTGAAGATGGTTTCTACCACAGTAAATGAGGTAGGAAGGGGAAGAAAAAAATACACGCAAAGGGTCCAACTGAAAAGTTACTTAAGGTTGCAGGAATTACTTTAGTTTATTCATCATTCAGTTCATACTTGCCTATACTTCATTGCTATTCACTAGATCTGAATCTTGGCACTGTAAAGCAGTCTAAGGTAAACTTTCATTTCTGAAGTGAAAGTCTGGGATGCCAATACTGTGAATTATAATGGGATCTGAAATCTTTTAGGTTCGAGTTTCTGAAGAACTAAGAATAGCAACTGAATAAATGACAGGCAGCTAGATATATTATAATGAGGTGAATTGTAGTAGCTCAACAAGAGTAAGTTCTTGTAGCATGAGCTTTAGTTCACTTATGTTCAACAATTTAATAAAGGACAAGGGGAAAAGCAAATCATATTAACAAAGCAGGCTGTGGCAAAACTTCTGTTTTTGTATTCCCTAATCTAAGAGCTATTTCAGAGTTTAAGGGGCAGATGGGCATTTCTAAGACTAACAAAGCAGAATTAAGGAAGAATTTAAAAAGGAAAAGAATATCTCTGTGGCCAGTAGCAGGGTTAAAGGCAAATTTGTAAAAAGTTATGAAACAGATGTGTGTTGAGATATACTAGAATTTCTTTAGGAATTTATTCGTGTGTAACACTATATGTTTACCTGAGATACACCACTACAGTCAGGTACTGCACTCTCCATAGTGTATTCCCCCCATTTTGGTTACTGTGGTTCACCAGGTGATAACAGTAATGTTTTCCTGTGAGTGCCTCGCTAACTGTAACCGTCTTCCATAACAAACAAAATTGCTCATCTTCTTCCTTGTACCCAAGTAGGAGTGACACTTCAAAAAGTTGTGAAATCCCTTATTCAAAGAGGAGGCATGATTCTGAGTCTTCAAAATATGACACAAATCTGCTATTAAAAATGTTGTTGTTGTTTTTTAACATGTATTTGTGGACCCTCATTTTTGAAAAACAGTTTAAAAATACATTTTTTCCATGTGGTTCCAGAGCATCAGTGTACAGAGAGTCCCTTTTGGGTTTAGAAGTGAACCTGACAGCATTTTTCCAGGATTGCGTCATATGTTTCACTCACACTTTCACATCCTGCATTAAACCACATGCATGCACATCAACAAGACAAGATTGTAAAAGGAGTGTAACTGGGGAACTGTTTTCATGATATTCGATAGGAGTAATTGCGGCCACTGCTGTTTCAAAGCAACTGTGGTTATACTATACTATGTCAACAAAAGTCACTTTTGCCATATGGAAAGCTAATTACTTCAGAATGATCTGCTAGAAAGCACTTCTGAGATATTCAGGCCATTTATACAAATCGGCAAAGAATACTTGTGCATGAAACCTTTCCTAAATAAGAGCTTTCACATGTTATAGGTTGAATGTTACAGTGAGAGTTTTGGAAATATTGAAAAAGTATACTTCTATTTAAAAGGTGGTAGGCAAATTTATTAGGTGATAAGAAAATATGAGTATTTCCCTATGATTTCTATGATCAACCTGATTGTGCTGTTGTTGAATACAGAGGAGGTTTTTGCTGTTCTATTCAGCAGGACCCTAATGCTATGGGAAATGGGATGAAATATAGAATGCTATATGGTAGTGAGATCATGCAATGCCAGGGATATTTGTCTGTGTAGTATTTATTCCAGAAATGACTGCTAGTTGTGTGTGTGTGTGTTTTTTTGTTTGTTTGTGCATTTTTCCCCTTCAATAATGTAGGTTTTTCCCTTCTGTAGTCAGTACCAGTACATGTTTTGTTTTTGCATTTGGGCATTTTTCACTTCTGAGCCGTTTAGAGCACCTGTTAATCAGACATTTATCTGTTACTATGAAACTAAAGAATATCCTAGTTTTGTTAGGTATGATAGATCTGTGCCTGGACCCTTATTATTCGCTGTCAGCAGCAATAACTACAAAAAAGTAGTATCTAGAAGACACTGGAATCTTGATAATTATAAAATGAGTGTTGTTAGTTCCAGGAATGTCTATGTTTCACAGTGAAGTTAGGTTGATTGATATACTTAAAGGTCTGTCCTAGTTGTCAAGGTATGGATGTGTTATTGATGGATAGCCCATTATGTAAATGAGGTTTTAGGTGGTTTATTTACTGACTATAACTGCATAGATTTCTGATGCATAAACCATCTGTTCTGAAGTGCTTTTCTTGAAAGCATTTCTATAGACAGTCTCATCATCTATCTAAATCAACAGATATAAAACATTTAGAAGCAAATTTCTTAATATGCTGTTAATACTGGGGAGCAGCAGCAGACCTGGAGAAAACTCTGTTTTTTTGCCTCTCATGTCAGGTATGGCAATGCCTTCCCCAACAGCCCCTTATAAGAGCAGCAGTGTCAGCTCTCCTGGCAGTCTCCTTGGCTCCAGCTGCTTTTGTTCTGCTGAGGGCATCTGTCCCAGGGAGCAGCCTGGTCTCTGGGGCCGGTGCTGCAGGTGGACTCATGTCCTGTGTGCTCTGGGCTGAGCA